>NW_004444081.1:5267174-5287892 GCF_000243295.1 Trichechus manatus latirostris
TCATAGAGGCAGGTTTACAACATACAGGAAAATCACACAGTACCAGGAATCATGGCCTAGCGAAACTGGTACACAGATTTTTGGGGGGACGTAATTCAAACCATGACACTCAGCAAACTAGAAATACAAAGAAACTTCTCAACCTGGTAATGGGAATCTACAAAAAAGCCACAGCAAACATCACACTTAATGGTGAAAGAAGGGACACTTTCCCATTCAGACCAGCAACAAGAAAAGGATGTTCACTCTCGCCACTTCTATTCAACAATGTATTGGAGGTTCCAGACTGGGCAATTACGGGGAAAAAAAGAAAAAAGAAACAGAAAGAAATAAAAGGTATCCATATTGGAAAGGAAGAAGCAAAACTACCTCTATTTGCATAGGACACAATATTGTATATAGAAAATCCTAAGGAATCCACAAAGTCCCTGAGTGGTCCAAAATGGTTAATACACTCGGCTGCTAACCGAAAGGTTGGAGGTTTGAGTCCACCAAGAGATGTTCTCAGAAGAAAAGCCTGGTGATCTACTTTCAAAAAATCAGCCACTGAAAACTCTGCGGAGCACAGTTCTACTCTGACACACAGGCGGTCGCCATGCGCTGGATTCAACACAACAGCAACTGGTGTGTGATGTTAAGGAATTCACAACAAAACCATCAGAACTAATAAACAAGTTCAACAAGGCTGCAGGACACAAGATCAATATATATACATATCAGCTGTATTTCTATACACTAGCAATAAGCAATCCCAAATGAAATTAAAACAATTTCATTTACAATAGCATCAAAAAAAAAACTTAAAATAAATTTAACCAAAGTGCAAAACCTATACTGTGAAAACTAAAAAACATAGTTAAAAGAAACCAAAGAAGATTTAAATAAATGGAAAGACATCCTATGCTCACAGGTAGAGAACTTAATATTGTTAAGATGGCAATACTCCTCAAATTGATATAAAGAGTCAATGCAATCTCTTTAAGACCAACACAACAGTTGGCTTCTTTGTAGAAAATGATAAGCAGATCCTAAGTCACATGAAAATGCAAAGGACCTAGAATAGACAAAACAATTTTTAAAAAGAACAAAGTTATAAAACTCACACTTCTCAAAAACTTAATATAAAGCAACAGTAACCAACACAGTGTGGTACTGGGACAAGGACAGACACGTAGATCAATAGAACATAATTGAGAATGCAGAAATATACCCATGTGTCTGTGGTTTACTGATTTTCAACAAGGGTACCAAGACCACTCAACCGGAAAGAACAGTCTTTTCAACAAATCGTGCTGGGACAACCAGATAGCCATATGCAAAAGAATGCACATGGACTCTATCTCACACTATATATAAAAATCAACTCAAAATGGATCAAAGGCCTAAATGTAACAGCCGAAACTATAAAACACAGGAGTAAACCTTGGATTTGGCAATGCTTAGATATGACACCAAAAGCACAACAACAAAAGAAAAAATAAACTGGACTTTATAAAAATTTAAAAATTTTGTGCTTCAAAGAACACTATAAAGAAAGTGAAAAGACAACCCACAGAATGGGAGAATATATTTGAGAATCATCTACCTGATGAATAACTCATAACCTGAATATATAAACAACTCCTACAACTCAATAATAAAGATAAATAACCCAATTTAAAAAGTGGGCAAAGGATATGAATAGACATTTCTCCAAAGAAGATACATAAATGGTCAATAAGCATGTGAAAAGACGCTTATTAGTCATCAGGGAGATGCCAATCGAAACCATAATGAGATACCACTCACATCCAGTAGGATGACTATAATCAAAAACTCAGACATTTAAAAAAAAAAAAGTCCGATATTAACAAATGTTGCCAAGGATGTGGGGAAAGCAGAACCCTCATTCATTGCTGATGGGAATGTAAAATGGTACAACCACTCTGGAATAGTTTGGCAGTTCATCAAAAAGTTAAACATGGATCGGAGTTCCAGAACGGGGAGAAAATGGAAAATACAGAGAAAACTGTTGAAGATTTGCTGGCAGAAAACTACCCACATATTAAGAAAGATGAAAAGCTGCCATCCAAGAAGCTCAATGAACCCAGTATAGGACAGACCCGAGAAGAAAGCCACCAAGACACAATCACACTTGCCAAAACCAAAGACAAAGAATCCTGAGAGCAGCTCGAGAAAAACGAAAAGTTACTTATACAGGGGAAATAACAAAACTAAGTTCTGATTACTTGGCAGAAACTATGCAGGCAAGAAAAAAGTGCCAACCAAGGATAATATATCTTGTAAAACTCTCTCTCAAATACAGTAGCTAAACTAGGACATTTCCAGATAAATAGAAATTAAGGGAATTTGTAAAAATCAAACCAAATTTACAAGAAATACTAAAGGGAGACTTTCAGTTAAGAGAATCAACAACAACAGACAACAACTGGAGTCTAAGACACAAGACAGCCTTAGCCAGATACGAACCTAGGTAAAGAACTCTCAATAATAAAACAAACCTAAAAGACTTAAAACAGGGAAAGAGAGATGTCAATCTGTAAATGATGACAATGTCAAAACAATAAAAGGGGAATAAACAGTATAGGTATAGAACTTTCTAATGGAGAGGAAATCAAGGCGATATCAAGTAATAAAAGATTGGTTCAAACTTAGGAAGATGTGATGGTTAAGATTATGTGTCAACTTGGCTGGGCCATGATTCTCAGTGTTTTAATGTGATCACTCCCATGATTGAATATACTGTGAGTCCCATGATTGAATATACTGAGTAGCCAATCAGATGAAAGGGAGTCTCCTTGGGGGTGTGGCCCACATCAGAATATAAGCAGATGTTCTGGCTTTTTGCTTTCTCTGGATCCTGCGGCTGCCTCCTGTCGCCTCATCTCCAGTTCTTGGGACTTGAGCTGTCAGCTTATCTGCCGAACTTGGGATTCGTCGATCTGCACAGCCTGTGAGTGGGAGCCCTGCTCTCCAACCTGCCCATCTTGGGCTTGCCAGTTTCTGCGGCTGTGTGACTTGGAAGAGGCCTCTACCCTGGTCCACAGACTTGGGTCATTCTAGCCTCTACAACTGCATGAGTTGTTTCCTTGATATAAAGCTCTCTTTCTATATATATTTATACACTTTACTGGTTTTGCTTCTCTAGAGAACCTAGCCTAAGACAGAAGATAAGGGTAAATTTCAAGGTAACCACAAAGAAAGTTAACAAACCTACTCATCAGGAAAAAAAAAAGGAACAAAAACATAAAGTCTCTGTAAACATAAAATCTGTAACGAAAGAAAATCCACAAGCAAAAGGAACTCAGCACAGGAAAGAGGTACAAAGAAAACATCAGCACCACAAAAAAAAAAAGCAAAACAACATGACAGCCATAAATTCATACCTATCAATCACCACACTGAATGTAAATGGCTTCAATGCACCTGTAAAGAGACAGAGAGTGGCAGAATGGATAAAAAAAAAAACAGGACCTATCAATACGCTGTCTATAAGAACACACCTTAGACACAAATATACTAAAAATCAAATGATGGAAAAAAATATATCAAGGAAACAGTAACCAAAAAAGGGCAGCAGTCACAATAGTAGTCTCAGATAAAATAGACGTTAAGGCAAAATCAACCATAAAACACAAGGAAGGACATGATATAAAGATTAAAGTGACAATCCACCATGAAAACATAACCTTAATAAAAATCTATGCACCCAATGACAGGGCTCCAAAATCCGTAAAACAAACCCAAACAGCACTGAAAAGAGAAACAGACAGTTCCACAATAATTAGGAGATTTCAACGAACCAGTCTTGGTAAAGAACAGAACATCTAGAAAGAAACTAAATGAAGATACAGAAGATCTAAAGGCCAAAATCAACCAGCTTGACCTCATAGACTATATATACAGAACACTCCACCCAACAGCAGCAGAGTACACATTCTTTTCCAATGTACATGAAACATTATCCAGAACACACCACATTTTAGGCCACAAAGCAACTCTCCATAAAATCCAAAACACTGAAATAACACAAAGCATTCTCTCTGATAGCAACATCATAAAAAGCAGAAATCAATAACAGGAAGAGCAAGGGAAAAAAAATCAAATACATGGAAACTGAATAACACTTTGCTTAAATACAACTGAGTAATAGAAGAAATGTAAGCGGGAATTAAAAAATTCCTAGAATTAAATGAGAATGAAAACACTTCATAAAAATACCTTTGGGAACAAGCAAAGGCAGTGCTCAAAGGTCAATTTACAGCAATAAAAACACACATCAAAAAAGAAGAACAGGCCAAAATCAAAATGTTAGCCCTACAACCTCAAACAAATAGAGAATAGCAAAAGGAGCTCACAGCCACCAGAAGAACAGAAATAATAAAGATTAGAGCAGAAATAAATGAAATAGAGAACCAAAAAACAACCGAAAAGAATCAACAAGACCAAAAGTTGGTTCTTTGAAAAGATTAACAAAATTGACAAACCACTGGCCAAACTAACAAAATAAAAACAGGAGAGGAAACAAATAACCCAAATAAGAAATGAGATGGGGGACATTACACGAGACCTAACTGAAATAAAAAGGATAACAGAATACTATGAAAAACTGTACTCCAACAAATTTGAGAACCTAGAGGAAATGGACAAATATCTAGAAACACACTACCTACCTAAACTAACACAAGCCGAGACAGAAATAGAAATGTCATAGGATGACCAGAAGAACTAGATGGTGCCCAGCTACCACCAATGACCGCCTTGACAGGGAACACAACAGAGAGTCCCTGATGGAGGAGAAGAAAAGTGGGTGCAGAAGTCAAATTCTAGTAAAAAGACCAGACTTAATGGTTTGACTGAGACTGGAAGGACCCCAGAAGACATGGCCCCCAGACTCTCTGTTAGCACAAAACTAAAACCATTCCTGAGGCCAACTCTTCAGACAAAGATCAGACTGGACTATGGGACATAAAATGATACTCATGAAGAATGTGTTTCTTAGCTCAAGTAGATATATGAGAATAAATGGGCAGCTCCTGTCCAGAGGCAAGATGAGAAAGCAGAGAAGGTCAGGATCTGGTTGAATGGACATGGGAAATCTGGGGTGGAAAGGAGGAATATGCTGTCACAGTATAGGGTGAGCAACTAGGGTCATATAACAATGTATGTATACATTTTTATATGAGAGACTACCTTGAATTGTAAACTTTCACTCAAAGCACAACAATGTAAAAAAACATTTAATTAAAAAAAAAAAAAAGAAAGAAACGCCACAGGATCCAGCAATCCCACTCCTAGGAATATATCCCATAAAAATACGAGCCATCACAGGAACAGACATATGCACACCCATGTTCACTGCAGCATTACTCACAACAGGAAAAAGATGGAAACAACCTAAGGGCCCGTCAACAGATGAATCAATAAACAAATTATGATACATACACATAATGGAATTCTAAGCAAAGATAAAGAACAATGATGAATCTGTGAAACATCTTACAACAGGGATGAATCTGGAGGACTGAGTGAAATAAGTCAATCACAAAAGGACAAATATTGTATAAGACCACTATGATAAAAGAAGAGGTTTATATACAGAAAAAAAAACATATTTGATGGTTATGAGGGAAGGGAGGGGTGGTAAGGGGAAATCACTAACTAGTTAGTAGACAAGTGTGAACTTTGGTGAAGGGAAAAGACAACACACAATATTGGGGAAGTCAGCATAACCTGACCAAGGCAATCAGAGAAGCTTTCTAGACACATCCAAACACCTTGAGGGACCGAGTCACTGGGGCTGAGGTCCATGATCTTGGGGGACATCTAGGTCAACTGGCAAAACATAGTTCATAAAGAAAATGTTCTACATCCTACTTTGGTGAGTAGCATCTAAGGTCCTAAAAGTTTGCAAGTGGCCATCTAAGATACATCTATTGGTCCCATCACGTTCAGAGCAAAGGAGAATGAAGAAAACCAAAGACACAAGGAAAATATTAGTCCAAAGGACTAATGGACCACATGACCCACAGCCTCCACCAGCCTGAGCCCAGAACTAGAGGGTGCCTGGCTACCACCACCAACCGCTCTGACTGGGATCACAATATGGTCCCAGGCAGAACAGAAGAAAAACGGAGAACGAAATTCAAATTTACACAAAAAGACCAGACTTACTGGTCTGACAGACACTAGATGAACCCCCAAGACTATGGCCCTAGACACCCTTCTAACCCAGAACTGAAGACACTCCTAAAGTCCACCTTTCAGCCAAAGATTAGACAGGCCTATAAAATAAACAATAACAAACCTGAGAAAATTGCTTTTTAGTTTAATCAAGCATGAGACCAAATGGGCAACACCTGTCCAAAAGCAAAGTCGGGAAGGCAGGAAGGGCCAGTAAAACTGGACGATGGACATTGAGAATCCAGGGTGGAAAGGGAACGGGGGAGAGTGCTGACACATTGCAGGGATTGCAACCAATGTCACAAAACAATCTGTGTATAAAAGTTTTGAATCAAAAACTAATGTATACTGTAAACTTGCACCTAAAACACAATTTTAAAATTTAAAAAAAAAAAAACAAAAAACCACATATGGAAAAGCTAAACACCAAATTCAGGATAGCTGTTATGGATAAGGAGAGAGAGATGGAAGTAAAGTCAGCACGGGGTGTGTAGGAGGTTCCGATGTCATCAGTAATGTTTATTTCTTTTTGAAAACTCTGAAGCAAGTATGACAAAATGTTAGCATTCATATAGTTGAGTGTAGGAACAGGTATCCATTCTGTTTTTCTCTTTGTATGTTTGCAACATATCATCAATTTTTTTTTTTTTTAAAACTAAGGGGAATGCTTTGAAAAGACGCAATGAAAGCTGAGTTACTAAAAAAATAAAAAATAAACACAGAATTACCATATGACCAACCAATTCCACTCCGAGGTACATATCTAAGGGAAATAAAAACATATGTCCACATAAAAACATGTACATGAATGTCCAAAGCAGCATTATTCATTAACAGCCAAAAGGTGGAAACAGCCCAAATGTCCATCTATAGATGAATGCATAAACAGAATATGGTATATCCATACAATGAAATATTATTCAGTAAGAAAAAGGAATGAAGTACTGATACATAAACCTTCCAAATACTCTGCTAAGTGAAAGAAGCCAGTCACAAAAGGCCACATACACACTTTAAATGGTCAACTGGATGCTATGTGAATTACTGTTGTCATTAGGTGTCACTGAGTTGGTTCCGACTCATAGCGACCCTATGTGAACTGTATCTCAATACAGCCATTACAAGAAACATTTATTAAGCCTCTATAGCGTTCAAGGCACTGAGGAGGTGCTGGGAATCATGTCAAGATAGATATGACCCCTGCCCTTATGAAGCTTTCAGTCTTCACGGGAAACACAAAGATACATTTTACTATCAAAAGGAGGATGAAATACAGAAAGAACAAAAACACAAGATAGAGTCTGAGTGCAATAAGAGAGTATGAACATATAGTACTCCGAGGACTGCAATGAAGAAAATGATCATGTCCATTAGCAGAATCTGGGAAGATCTGTGAAGAAAGGAGCATCTGAGCTGAGCCTCTCTTCCTGCCCTGTTCACACCTCTCCACATACTTATCACGTGGTATAATGATTGTTCCTGTTAAGTAGCAAGGTGGGCTGAGTAGTCCACCCAGACAAATGCATTCTCTTTAGAAGACTGTCCAGCAGAGAATTAATAATCTACATATAGAATAATGGGTTTAGGGGAAAAAAAAAAAGCTACAAGCTCAGTTTAAAATCTGTTGCATTTGAAGAGTCCACGGGACGTCCAGAGTAAAGTGCCAGAGAGACAACTAGAAACCTGGGTCTGGCGCTCAACAGAGGGTAAAGGCCTTCAGACACAGATTTAGGAGTCTTCCACAATGAAGGTAAGAGCTAAAACTATGGAAGTGAACATGGCTGCTAGGGAGGGCACCCAAAGAAGAAAAGACAGCCCTGCTACGGTCAGCAGTCTGTCTACATTACCACCAGCCTGAACGGCCGCGAAACAGAGACATCCAACCATGCTCACGTGAACGGTATGAGTTCTGCAGTTTCATTTGTATTCAATTTTCCATTCATTGTGGTTTTCTTGTTTTACAGGTGCTATAATAGCATTACAAATAACATAAGTCAACACTAATGACTTAAAAAGGGTGTCTTTTTCCTTTTAAAGGGGATCTACAGAGTATACAATTTCAGAAACACAAATCTTTGACAATATTGTACACAACATTGTGCACAAAATTGTCACAATCAGATTGCTAACACCAAAAATACTTGCTGAACTGATTCATTTAATCTCAATTAAGTCGTTAATAGTAAAGTAAACAAAGCCCAATTTCAGAAATGGGCAACTCCCCTTCCACACTAACACTTAGGAAAACTAATGCAAACAGAAAAGTACTTGCCCAAATTTATTCATGCTAGACATAAACCTACAAAAAAGAGCTCAACATTAATAAATATTATTCCTCTTAGGATTATGTGATCTTACTGAGAAAGAAAAAAAATATTTTTAATTCCACGAAATATTTAAAAAAAAAAACAAAAACCCGTTGCCGTTGACTCATAGAGATCCTATAGGATGGAGTAGAATTACCCCACATGGTTTCTAAGGCTATAATCTTTAAGGAAGCAGACTGTCATATCTTTCGCCCACAGAGGAGCTGATGGGTTTGAACTGCTGACCTTTCAGTTAGCAGCTGAGCACTTAACCATTGCGCCACCAGGGCTCCTTATGAAATATTATAATAGAAAGAAAATAACATTCTGATCAAACTGACATACAGTTAATCAAAAAGCATATCTAGACTAAAATATTCTATATTAGGTTACCATATCTAAAAAGTTATATACTTTGATATAAAGCCTGAGGGGCAGAAAGAAAGAAATCTTCAGAGGCAAAGAGAAAGAAAGAGAAGGGAGACGGGGCGGGGAGGTGGACTGAGAGGCAGGGGCAGATGGAGGGACAGAAGGCGAGAGACTGAGGGACAAAAGAGGGGAGGCTGAGAGACTAAGGGGCAGGGAAGGGAGAAAGAGTGAGGGGCAGAGAGAGGTAAAGAAGCAACAACAGGGGAACAGTCTGAGGACCCAAAAACCTCAGAATCCTAGCTCCCCACATCCCTTCTGGGTCTTACCAAACCATCAATTATAAATTACTATAAACTTTATAACTCGTCAAAGAAAATTTTTTGCTAACAGATAAAACTGATATTGACACACTGAGAACTGGTTTTTCAGCAACTTGGCCTAGAGCTCAAGTATCATGCTAAGTGCTTTCTATACATTATCTCACTTAATCCTGCAACCCAAAAGGCAAGGATTATTGTCCTCTGTTTAGACAAAGAAAACATTAAGTAATTCCCAGAGCCACTCACATAGAAAATGATGGACCCAGGTTAAAACTGCCTTAATCCCAAAATCTGTGCCCTTCACCACTAGACTCTGTTCTTCTGCTTCCTTGTCAGCTGGTCACAAGTCTTACCAGCCATGGAGCCAGCCAAGCCTGCATAATACTCCAGGCATTGCCACGAAGTATCAATGTCCATCCGGGCCTCAAAGATGGACTTGCCATTGTTGATGGTCTCCACAGTGGCAATTTCATCCCTCCGCTCCTTCAAGTAAAACAGAAGATTACACAGACTTCAACATATTCAACACTCAAACAGCATACATTGCCCACCTTTTAAAAATAGAAACAACTGACACATCAAATGAAAATAAAAGGAATAGCAGTGTTATACCTGGAAGAGAGATAAAAGTTTACTGCTAAACAGCAGCCCTGTTATCCTTCTCAAATTAATTAACTGACACAGACTTAAGATCAAAACCTCATTTCAAGATCAGTTATAAAGTTTGAGAAACGAATATTGTATGTGTATAAATATGTTTATACATATGTGTGTAGTAAGAAAGAATAGTCCTTAGGGAAGTCATAAAAAATAGCCTAACACACAACTGGCATTTAAGAGATTATATGCACTTAATTCCTTTAATTCACCCAAAGAAATGTAGCATGTTAAAACTACAGGATAACTCTTTTCTAATACTCACCATTTATCAATTAAAAAAAAAAAAAACAAACCCGTTGCCATCGAGTAGATTCTGACTCATAGCAACCCTATAGGACAGGGTAACTGCCGCATAGGGTTTCCAAAGAGTGACTGATGGATTTGACCTGCCGACCTTTTGGTTAGCAGCCAAGCTCTTAACCACTGTGCCACCAGGGCTCTACCATTCATCGATACTCTTTTCAAACACTGTTTCCAGTTCTGGCCTCCACAACTTACTAAGGAAAAAGAGACTCTAGAGATGGTACAGGGATGAGTTTAAAGGTTTGAGAAATAAGACCTATAAAGAAAAGCTAAATAACACCTTTCTTTGGCCTAATGAGAAAAATAACTGAGTATGTAAGAAACAGACAATTGCTATTGTGGATCCAATCAAAAATAAACAATAGGGTGATATCTGAACATACATAAAAGATTAATCAAGCAACTGACAAGAAGAAACATTCTCTGATTAAAACTGGCAAGCAGGAAATGCTGAACAGAAGCAACAGGGAATGGCCTAGAAATTAACACAAGTACAAATCTCAGAAAAGATGGAAGTAGGAATATGAAACTCAATATGGAATGCAGGAAAGAACAGTTCGATAGTGAGATCTGGACACCGTATTTCTACGAAGACCAGGGATACAGAGTGCTTTAGTTCATTCATTACACATGCATTACTAAGAAAAAGAGTATGTACCCAGTCTCTGCCTTTAAGGAGCTTATTTCTAAAAGGGGATGTTAGTAAATTCTAAGTAAACACTGCAATTACTGAGTAGACACAGTCCTTCAGAAAGAATAATCTGTTTATGTTCAAATATGGTTTAAATTAAATTCTCTTTTAAACCAATAATTCATCTTCTCTTTCCCAGACTCTAAAGAGCTTGCCTGCTAACCAAAAGGTCAGCAGTTTGAATCCACCAGCCACTCCTTGGAAATCCTACGGGGCAGTTTTACTCTGTCCTATAAGGTCGCCATGAGTCCGAATCAACTCGACAGCAGTGGGTTTGGTCTTGTTTGTTTGTTTTCCCTGATTTTATACTTACCAAAATAATCTTTAACAATTAATTTGTTTCCCAGTTATACGGATACTGGAAAGAGACCACCAAAGAGGAAAACAAATTATCCCCCATTATTGAATTAGTTGTGTATAATATGAGTTTTCCAAAATGGATGATCAACCATGGGTGGCTTAGTTCAACTTTGTTTCTAGAGGGGAACTAGGCCCTAGAGAGAAGTAAGTACTGGCTCACTAATAAGCATGAATAAACTGGTGTATCAGTATGTAACATTTCAAATACATTAAGAAATATTAAACTGTCAGCAGTGAAATGCTGCTCTGCTTCCACCTGAGTAAGAGAATGAACAAACAGGATGTCATCTGTGATTGTCACTGCTAAATCCTAGAGCAGAAAGTTTTATTCTGAGATTTTTTTTTTTTTTTTTTTTAAATAACGGATAGGCAACTAGTTTGGGGAACTATTTCAAAATCACAACTCGCAGACAATTCAATTTACTGGGAGATTTTTCCTACCTTATTCTATCATTCTCTCTCTCACAGCAAAGGTGATTTACACAAGATCAGTACGAGATCTTTCAATATACCACAGAGGGATCATCAAAAAATGCCTGTGACAACTACTGCAAAGAGTCCAAGTGGATCCCTACGGATTGTTAATACTGCTTTATGGAAAACAGGATTCCTTTATCCTCCTGAAGTAAGGAGGGCAGGAGAAGAAGGGGGAAACAACATTAAGTTTTCTGCTGCCTGATGTTTCAAGCGCAACCACAAGATAAAATGTGCAACACACTGCTACAAGTACTTCTCTATATTTAATCCTGTTCGTGCTATAAACCACCTTGCTTCTCAACATGACCTGACCAGGTGTCCATTGGGATGAAAGTAAGAAGCAAAGAGCCAGGTCCCTTGCCTCTCTCTTTGACTTCAAACCCTTCAGCAGGCCCCCATGTCTAGCTTTTATAAGACAACCATATGAGCAAATACATACTCATTAAAATTCTGACAGCCCTGAGCCCCCTGCATGTTTCAAGAGTCGGGGCTGGTCTAAGATAAAACTATTGGTCTCTACTCATCTGGATCAAAAGAGAATGAAGGAAATCAAAGGCTCAAAGAAGAAACTAGTCTACAGGACTAACAGCCCACACAAACCACAGCCTCTTCTAACCTGAAACCAAAAGAACTAGATGGTAACCAGTTACCACTAACAACCATTCCGACAAGGGACACAACGGAAGGTCCCAGATAGAATGGGGGAAAAATGTAGAACAAAATTCAAATTCCTAAAAAAGGCCAGACCTACTGGACTGACAGAGACTAGAGGATCCCCCAAGACTGTCACGCTATCTACGGTACCCTTTAAACTTGGAATTGAAGCCATTTCTGGAGATCACCTTTAAGCCAGATAATATATTGACTTACAAAATGTACAATATCACCCACGAATAATGCGCTCCCTTAAACAATCAATTATATAAGACCAAATGGTCAACGTTTACCCAAAAGCGAAGATGAGAAGGCAAGGAGGGGAAAGGAAGCTAGATCAGTGGAGACAAACAGAATGGAAATGATGAGAATGCTGACACATGTAATCAATGACTCAATCTGTATAAAAACTGTTAAATGGGAACCTAATTTTCTATGTAAACTTTCACCTAAAACACAATGTTTTTTTTACAAAAAAGAGTCAAGGTAGAGTAAAAAAGACTTTGACATCAACAGACCAGCTCTTACACTTAACAGCTATACATTCCTAGATAAAAGAAATTTAACCTTCCTAAATTTGTTTCCTCATTTGTCAATTAGGTAAAATAACAGCTACATTTCAAGATGTTTTTGATAATTAAACACTATTATGTACAAAAAAGCACTCTGCATGTCATAGAATTGTTTTCAAAAGGTAACTCATTTTTATGCAGTTCCTAACTGAACAAAGCCTTACATCTGCTTACAAACAATACACAAGCTTTTATTTCACCTTTATTAACCTCACAACCAATTCTAGTATCCTCCACTCTGGTCTCCCAACTACCCTGTAGAGCATGCTACACGTTTTCCTTATATCTAACTCATACTCAAGTAATGCTAAAATTTCAACAAAGGTGAAAGGTTACCGAATTATAGTTCAAGGCTCAAGCCTACCATAACAGAGACTTCAGAAAGAAAGAAGTGAAGGCCCTATGCTCAGGGAAATTAAGAGTCTTGGGGAAAGAAAGCAATAAACCAATAATTAGAGTACTGTCCACTAAATGCTACAGATATAAGCCCAAGGTGCAAGAGAAACAAAGGAGTAGTACCAAACTCAGCCTAGGAAGGTGTGGGAAAGACTTACAGGGATAAGGAAGCTGGAAAAGCCCTCAAAGGGGTACACCATCACAGCATGTGCAAAAGTATGGGACATGAGAGTACACACGTGGTAAAGAAAGAAGGGTCAGCAGTACAGGTCAGTTGATGCTCAAGGGGCAAGAAGAAAGATGAAGAAGCTAGAGAAACAAGGGTCTGATCATGCAGGGCCAGATGGGCTACGTTAATGAGGAGAGGGTCATCGAAGATTTTACCCAGGGAGTGCATGATCAAACGTGCACTTTGAGGAAGATCTCTCTGGTGGCAGTGTAAAAGATAAAGTGATCCGGGGTAGGAATGGAGGCAGACACAGTCTACATACACAATCTTTTCTTTATTTAAACAGTGTTGCAATCACTTTAACATTTCCCTTTCCTTTTAAATCAAATGGCAGCTACTTTCATAAGGAGACTCCAGCTGAAAAATGATTGGGTCCCACCAACAAGATCTTTACAACCTGGTAAAAGTACCAAAAGAGTGGAAGTAAAAATGGTAATACATGACCAATAAGCACATGAAAAAAAACTGTTCATTTTCATTAGGAATCAATGGACTTCTGGCCAAGATGGAGTAACAGGGACCAGAAGTACCCTCCCGCCTTAAACAATTCCAGATAAAACAGGTGAAACAACAATTTTCAGGCACTGAACATCAGGCATCTCAGGACTGTGATCCTCGAGAGAGGGAAACTAATGAGGTGAGCCCCACAATTGCCACAGCCTACTGCCTGGGAAGAATTTCAGTTAGGAACTATGGTAAAAATGTCCAGGCCACAGAACTGGGAGGGGAAACCTAGGTAGAACCTGGCAGACTCCTGAGCTGAAGAGACAGAAGTTGAGAGTCCAGGGAGTCTAAGTTTTGCAAGTACAGTACAGGAGAGATGAGGGCTACACAGAAAGAGAACTCCTGAGATCTGCAGAGAGCCCCCTTGAGTCTTCATCTGAGCACTGGTCAGTGCATGTGTGTGAGGAAAGTACCAGAGACCAATAAAATACCTAAGAACAGCAGGTAACGAACTCCCCTGAGCTCACACAAGGCCAGAAATAGTTCATATTCTCACCAGCCAGGATAAAAATAGCTCATTAATAAACAGAGCATTGGGGAGAGTAGTTTGAAAAGTACTCAGAAGTAAGGCAAAATTAGATGCTCTGGTCCCACCTAACAAAGCATAAAAGCAAGCCTTGTAAGGATCAAACTGATTCCAAGTAATTCAACTGTGTCCCTGCACAACGCTTAAGAGTATTTTTAAAACACAAGAATATTCAGCACCCACCAACATAAAATTCACAATATCTGGTAATAATAAAAAATTACTGGCATGAAAAAAATGAGAAAATACAGCACATAATCAGAAGGAAAAAACCAATCAATAGAAACAGATCCAGAAATGAAACAGATGACAGTGTTAACAGACAAGGACATTAACACTTATTATAACTAGGATCTCGGCCAACATGGCACTACACAGAAGCACCACGCTGTCCCTCTGCAGCAAAGACCTGAAAAACTAAAACAGATAAAAACATCAATCCTGGAACCCTCAGTACCAAATGAAGAAATAAAGAACTCCATCAAGCACCAAATGGAATAAGAAACTGACAGAAAACTAGGAGAGCAACGAAGTGGAGGTCCCATACAGCTAACGTGGCCAGATTTGTCATCTTGGGCGACAGCCACCAAAGAACACAGACAGGGAGTACGGGAAGGCAACTTCATGGAGCTCCCAGCAGGAGACAGAGCACTGGGTAATCAGGGATATGTGCTTTACCTCCCCTCATCCTTCTTCCCTCTACAAGGCCTCTGCTGCTTACCAACGGGCCATGTTTGCTCGGCAGGAGAGACACCAGCTCACTGTCATCAGGGTCCGCTTCACCCCCACTGGCCGGACCCTTTGGTGTCATTTTTTATTTGTTTCTTTTGTTTGTATTCTGATAATTTTTTTTTTTTGCCTTTTTTTTTTGTTGTTGTTTCTCTCTCTCTCTCTCCCTTCCTTCCTTTCCTTCTTCCTGCCCAGTTAGCCCTGTGTGCCATCCCCTCCCCTTCCTGAAGGGCTGTGATTTTTTGTTTGCTTTGTTCTTTTTTTCTTTTCTTCTTTTTTTTTCTATTTCTTCTCTCCCTTTCCTTTCCTTCCTTACCCTTCTCCCACCCACCCAGCCCTCTGCACCACACCGCCCCTCCTGCAGGGGCCAAGCTGCACAGCTCATTTGGAGAGTCACTGCGTGCAGCCTCCCTGGGTCTGTGCCACTGTTACATATTGGCTCCCTCAGTGCCATTTTATTTATTTTTGTTTGTTTCTTTTCTTTGATTATTTTTTTTTCTTTTTTGTTTCTTCTGTCACTCCCTCTCCCTTCCTTCCTTGCCTTTCTCCCATATACCAGCCCCGTGTGCTACCCCCGACTTCTTGGTGGGCTGTGCTGTACTGCTCAGCTGGAGAGCCTCTGGCACACAGCTTCCTTGAGTCTGCGCTGCCCCCATGGGCCAGCTCCCCCAGTGCCATGTTTTTAATATTTCTTTAGCTTTCCCCCTTCTCCTTTTCCTTCTCCCTCCCACTTAGGCCATGCACTGCTACCACCCCTTGCAGATGGCCCATGCCATGCCACCCAGCGAAGGAGGCATTAGCTCACCACCACCCCAATTCCGCACCGCCCTCAATTGCTGGTGCCCCCACCACGTTTTTTTTGTTGTTTTTTTCTTTAGTTCTTTTTTTAATTTACTTGCTTGTTTGACTACTGGTTTTTTCTCTCTTTTCCCTCTTTCCTTTCCTTTCTCCTGTCCGCCTAACCCGGTGAGCCACCCATGCCACTTCTCGACAAGCCAAGCCACAGTGCTCAGCTAGAGAGCCACCAGCACACGGCCTCGTCAGGTTTGCCCTGCCCTCACCCACCGAATCCTACCACAACATCATTTTATTTACCTTTTTCTTTTTACTTCATTTTTTGCTTTTTCTTTTACTTTTTTTGCGTTTGTTTCTCTCTCACCCACCCACTTAACTCTGCACATCACACCCTCCTCTCCTTTTCCTCCTGCCTATTTGCACCATGTGCTGAGTACCACACCCCCAAGCAGTAACAATGTGGTCCCTGGAACCCACCTTGCATTGTCCTCCAGTCCCGCCCATCATCCCCAGTTCATGCCTCAAACTACCCATCCCTGTCCCTCCACTCCCACTGGATTCGCACTGCTGCACCGCAGATGAGTAACCACTCCTGACAACCAAGACAAGGCAGTAAGAAATATCATGCCTACAGGTGAATAAATAATATAACACACCAGCCCACCTGCCCAGACATAACCAAATAAAACAAAAAAGCAGGATGCAATAATCAAATCTACAATTAACAAACAAAGAAAATAATTCCTGAACGTCCTGAAGACAGCACACAATATCAAAACATATAAAAAAAACAGGAGAGGATGACTCTAGAAAGCAACCAAAATAAAACACCAGATGACCTTCTGTGAGAAGAAAAGGCACTGGAATTACCTGACAGGGAATTCAGAACTCTAATGTTCAGGCTTCTCCAACAGATAAATGAAAATGTAGACAAAAATAAGAAAAAAAATTCACAAAATCATGGAAAACACAGACAAAAACATGGAAAAGACAGACAAGACAATGACAAAATTCAGGAAAATAATATTGGAACAAAATCAATAAACAACTAGAAATCATACAAAAACAGCAATTAGAAATCAAAAAGATAAAGAACAAGATTTCAGAAATGGACAGTGCAACAGAAGGTTTTAGGAGCAAATTTGAAACAATGGAAGAAAGGATCAGCAAAATTGAAGACAAATCCTTGGATACCATATTGTTTGAGGAAAAATCAGAGAAAAGAATGAAGAAAAATGAAGGAACCCTGAGAACGATGTGGGATACAATCAAAACCCAAAACATGCACGTGATCGGAGTTCCAGAACAGGGGGAGAAAATGGAAAACACAGAGAGGATCATTGAAGATTTGCAGACAGATAACTTCCCTAATATCATGAAAAACAAAGTCAACTAACCAAGAAGCTCAACGAACTCCATATACGATAGACCCCAAAGAAAAACACCAAGACATATAATCACACTTGCTAAAACCAAAGACAAAGAAAGAATCCTGAGTAGCTCGAGAAAAACGAAAAGTAACACACAAAGGGGGAACAATAAGACTATGTTCTGATTACTCGGCAGAAACCATGCAGGCAAGAAGGCAATGGGATGACATATAAAATCCTGAAAGAAAAAAACTGTCAAACAAGAATAATAAATCCTGCAAAACTCTCACTCAAATATGGTGGTGAAATTAAGACATTTCCAGATAAACAGAAATTAAAGGACTATGTAAAAACAAAACCAAATCAAATTTACAAGAATTATTAAAGGGAGTCCATCACTTAAGAGAACCAACATGAGACAACAACCTGAATCTAGCACATAAGACAGCATCAGCCAGATAACAACCTAGATAATGAACTCTCAATGATAAAACAAAACTAAAAAAATTACAACAGGGTACCAGATACATCAATCTGTAAATGACAACAACATCAGAACAATAAAAGAGGGAATAAACAGTGTAGGTATAAAACTTTCAAGTGGAGAGGAAATCAAGGTATTATCAAGTAATAAAAGACTGGTTTAACCTTAGGAAGATATGGGGTAAATTTCAAGGTACCACAAAGAAAGTTAACAAACCTACTCATCAAAATAAAGAGGAAAAGCAAATTCTCGGTAAATACAAACTTTACAAAAATTTAAGAAACAAACAAACAAAAAAACCCACAAACAAAAGGAATTCAGCACAGAAGAGTAAGAGGAACAAAGAAAATGTCACACTACAAAAAAAAAGCACTACAAAATGACAGCAATAAACTCACACCTATCAATAATCACACTGAACGTAAACGGCTTAAATGTACCCATGAAGAAACTGAATGACAAAACGGATTAAAAAAACAGGACACATCAACATGCTGTCCACAAGAGACACACCTTAGAAACAAAGACATAAATATATTAAAAATCAATGGAAGGAAAAAAATATATCAAGCAAACAGCTACCAAAAAGAGCAGGAGTGGCAATATTAATCTCAGATAAAATAGACTTTAAAACAAAATACACCATTAAAGACAAAGAAGAGTATTATATAATGATTAAAGGAGCAACCCCCAATGAAGACATAACAATAATAAATATCTACACACCCAATGACAGGACTCCAAATACATAAAACAAACTCCAACGGCACTGAAAAAGAAATTGACAGTTCCACAATAACAGCAGGAGACTTCAACACACTACTCTCAGTAAAGGACAGAGCATCTAGAAAGAAACTCAACAAAGATACAGAAAATCTAAAGACCACAATCAGCCAACCTGACCTCATAGACATACACAGAACACTCCACCCAGCAGCAGCAAAGTACATGTTCTTCTCCAATGCACATGGAACGTTCTCCAGAATAGACCATATTTTAGGCCACAAGGCAACTCTTAACAAAATCCAAAACATCAAGATAATACAAAGCATCTTCTCTGATCGCAATGCTATTAAAGTAGAAATTAATAAAAGAGCGTGGAAAACAAATCAAATACATGGAAACTGAATAACACCTTGCTTAAAAACCACTGGGTAACAGAAGAAATCAAAGATGGAATAAAAAATTCCTAGATTCAAATGAGTGTGAAAACATATCATACCAAAACCTTTGGGATACAGCAAAGGCAGTCCTCAAAGGTCAATTTACAGCAGTAGAAGCACACATCAAAAAAGAAGGAAGGAACAAAATCAAAACGTTAGCTACACAACTTGACCGAATAGAAAGAGAACAGCAAAAAAAGCCCACAGCCACCAGAAGAAAGAAAGTAATAAAGAACAGAGCAGAAATAAATGAAATAGAGAATAGAAAAACAATAGAAACCATCAACAAAATCAAAGGTTGGCTCTTTGAAAGGATGAATAAAATCAACAAACCACTGGTGAAACTGACAAAAGAAATACAGAGGTGACACAAATAACCCAAATAGGAAATGAAATGGGGGACACATTACAACAGACACAGCTGAAAGAAAAAGGATCATAATAGAGTACAATGAAAAACTATACTCCAACACATTCAAAAACCTAGAGGAAATGGACAAATTTCTAGAAACACACTACCTACCAAACTAACACAAACTGAAGTTGAAAATCTGAAAAGACCTGTAAGAAGCGATTGAAAAGGTAATAAAAAATAACTCCCAACGAAAAAAAAAACCCTGGCCCACATGACTTCACTGGAGAATTCTACCGAACACTCAGAGAAGAGCTTATACCAGTACTACTCAAACTATTTCAGAATACAGGAATGGAACAGATACTTCCAAATTCATTCTATGAAGCAGTATAACCCTGATACCTAGGCAAAGACACCACAAGAAAAGAAAATTACAGACCAATATCTTTCATGAATATAAATGTAAAAATTCTCAACAAAATTCTAACCAATAGAATTCAATATCATATAAAAAAATTACACACCATGACTAAGTGGGATTCATACCTGGTATGCAAGGATGGTTCAACATAAGAAAATCAATCAGTGTAATCCACAACATAAATAAAATAAAACAATCACATGATCATCTCAATTAATGCAGAAAAGGCTTTTGATAAAGTCCAACTCCCATTCCTGATAAAAATTCTCAAAATAGGTATAGAAGGGCAATTCCTCAATATAATAAAGGGCATCTATACAAAACGAACAGCCAACATCATTCTTAATGGAGAGAGGCTGAAAACATTACACTTGAGAACAGGAACAAGACAAGGATAACCTTTATCACCACTTGTGATGGTTAAGATTCTATGTCAACTTGGCTAGGCCATTATTTTCAGTGGTTTAGCAGTTGTATAATGTTGTGATCACCCCCATGATGGAATCTGCTGAGTGGTACTAGCAGAGGCGGGACCTGTGGCAGCTCACCGCCCCCTCAGTTTCATCTCTCTGCCTTCCGCCAGTTACCTTCTGCCTGCTCACCTTGCCAAGGTTTTTGGCTTGTTCTAGACTCAGTAGCTACCTCTTGTTGTCTCACCTCAGGTTCCTGGGACTTGAGCTAGCAGCTTACCTGCTGATTTTGGAACTAGTCGAACTTCTCAGCCTGCGCGCAAGAGTCTGGTTCCCCAACCTGCTGACGCTGGGTTTGCCAGCCCCTGCAGCTACATCAATCAGGAGAAACCCTGCGGTCTTGTCTGCTGATCTTGGAATTCATTGACCTTCACAGCCTGT
>NW_004444081.1:5288048-5293329 GCF_000243295.1 Trichechus manatus latirostris
TATATTTATACACTTTACTGGTTTTGCTTCTCTAGAGAACCCAGCCTAAGACACCATTCCTATTCAACATTGTGTTGGAAGTCCTAGCTAGAGCAATAAGGCAAGAAAAAGAAATAAAGGGCATCCAAATTGGTAAGGAAGAAGTAAAACTGTCCCTAATTTGTGGATGATACGATACTATACATACAAAACTCAAAAGACTCCATGAGAAAAATACTAGAACTAATATAAAAGATTCAGCAGAGTGGCAGGATACAAGATAAACATAAAGAAATCAGTTGGATTCCTATACACCAATAACGAGAACTACGAAAAGGAAAATGGAAAACAATACTATTTATAATATCCGCTATAAAAATAAAATACTTAGGAATAAATGATGTAAAAGACCTATACAAATAAAACCACAAAACACTACTGCAAGAAACCAAAAGAGACTTACATAAATGGAAAAACATACCATGCTAATGGATAGGTAGACTTAACATTGTGAAAATGTTAATTCCACAAATCTACAAATACAGTGCAATCCCAATTCAAATACCAAGAGCTTTCTTTAAAGAGATGGAAAAACTAATCATTAACTTTATATGGAAAGGGAAGAGACCCCAGATAAGTAAAGTACTAACGAAGAAGAAGAATAAAGTAGGAGGACTTGCAGTACCTGACCTCAGAACTTACTATACAGCTACGGTGGTCAAAACAGCCTGGTACTGAACAATGGAACAGAACTGAGAACCCAGATGTAAATCCATCCACCTATGGTCACCTGATCTTCGACAAGGGCCCAAAGTCCATACAATGGGATAAAGACAGTCTTTTTAACAAATAATGTTGGCAAAACTGGATGGCCATCTGCAAAAAAAAGAAACAGGACCCATACCTCACACCATACACAAAAACTAATTCAAAATGGATCAAAGACACCTAAATATAAAGCCAAAAACTATAAAGATCATAGAAGAAAAAATAGGGTGAATGCTAGAGACCCTAATACACAGCATTAACAGGATACAAACCATAACTAACAATACACCAACACCAGAAGATAAGGTAGATAACTGGGATCTTTAAAAAATTAAACACTTATGCTCATCAAAAGTCTTCACCAACAGCGTAAAAACAGAACCTACAGACTGGGAAAAAATTTTTGGCTCTAACAAATCCTAGAAAGGTCTAATCTCTAAAATCTACAGGAAAATCCAACACCTCTATGACAAAAAGACAAACAATCCAATTAAAAAATGGGCAAAGGATATGAACAGACACTTCACCAAAGAAGACATTCAAGCAGCTAACAGATATATAAGGAAATGCTCATGATCACTAGCTAGCAGAGAAATGCAAACCAAAACCACAATGAGATACCATCTCACCCCTACATTACTGGCATGAATCAAAACAACAGAAATTAACAAATGTTGGAGAGGGTGTGGGGAGATCGTAACTCTTATGCACAGCTGGTGGGAATGCAAAATGGTAACCATTTTGGAAAACGATACGGCATTTCCTTGAAAAGCTAGAAATAGAAATACCATATGGTCCAGCAATCCCACTCCTAGGAATATATCCTAGAGAATAAGAACCATCACACAAAGAGACATACGCATACTCACGTTCACTGCAGCCTTGTTCACAATACCAAAAAGATGGAAACAACCTAGGTGCCCATCAACAGATGAATGGATAAATGAACTATGGTACATACACACAATGGCACACTATACAATGACAACAATGATGAATCCGCAAAGCATCTCACAACATGGATAAATCTAGAGGGCATTATGTAGAGTGAAATAACTCAATCACAGAAGAACAAATATTGTATGAGATCACTACTATAAAAATTCATGAAAAGGTTTACACAATCTTTGATGATTACGAGGGAGGGTAGGGTGGGAAGGAAAAACACTAAACAGACAACAGATAAGTGGTAACTTTGGTGAAAGCTAAGACAGTATACAATACTGGGGAAGCCAGCACAACTTGTCCAAGGCAAGGTCATGGAAGCTGTATAGACACATCCAAACTCCCTCAGGGACCAAATTGCTGGGCTGAGGGCTGTGGGGACCATGGTCTCAGGGAACATGTAGGTCAATTGCTATAACAGTGTGTGTGAAGAAAATGTTCAACATTCTACTTTGGTGAGTAGTGTCTGGGGTCTTAAAAGCTTGTGAGCAGCCATCTGAGATACTCCACTGGTCTCACCCCATCTGGAGCAAGGGAGAATGAAGAAAACCAAAGACAAAAGGGAAAGACTAGTCCAAAGGACTAACGGACCACAACTACCACAGCCTCCACTAGACTGAGTCCAGCACAACTAGATGGTGCCCGGCTACCACCACCGACTGCTCTGACAAGCATCACAATAGAGGATCCCGGACAGAGATAGAGAAAAGTGTACAAAATTCTAACGAACCAAAAAAAAAAAAAAATTTACTATAACTAAATTCCACATATTCAAGAAGGCAGGGGAAAACATGACATGTTAAGGAGAGACATGAAACATAAAAAAAGACACAAATTGAACTTCTGAAGATGAGAAATACAATGTCTAAGATGAAAAATATCCTGGATGGATTTAACATCAGATTAGAGACTACAGAAAACTAGTGATGAAGACATAACAACAAAAATTATCAGAAATAAAACACGGAGACAAAAAAGACTGGAAAAAAAATAAACAGAGCATCAGTGAGCTGTTGGACAGCTTCAAGTGGCCAATATATGTGTAACTGGAGCCTGGAAGGCAAGGAGATAGAAAACGGGACAGAAAAAAATACCTGAAGAAATAATGGCTAAAATTTTTCCAAATTTAATGAAACTCTACATCTATAGATTCAAGATCAACAAAACCCAAGGGAAAAAAAAAATGAAGAAAACTATATCAAAGTACATCATAATCAAATTGCTTAAAATCAATGATAGAGAAAATTTCAAAAGCAGCCAGAAAAAAAAAAAAGACACATTACATGTAGAAGAACAAAGGTATGAATGACAGACAGCGACAGATTACCTAGTAAGAAGGGACACACAGGTTTACTTGTGCTTACTTACTAATCTGCAGTGCACAATTTCACCTGTTTTTCACTATTGTGCACTGCAGATTAGTAAGTAAACACAATTAAGCCCATATGTACCTTGCTTACTGTAAGCCTATGGGTACCTTATTTACTGGTTAACCTGCCCCTGATGATAGCAGACTTTTCTTTGGAAACAATGCAATCCAGATGATAGTGGAACAATATCTTTAAGTACTGAAAGAAAAAAATTGCCAATATAGAATTACATATTTAGAATTCCTTCAATAATGAAAGAAAAATAAAGCCTTTTTCAGATACACAAAAGCTGAGAAAAACATCACCAGCAGACCTGCGATATAATAAATGCTAAAGGAAGTCCTTTGAGCAGAAGGAACATGATACCGGATGGAAATCTGGATCTACACAAAGGAATGGAGTGCCAGAAATGGTAAATATGTAAATAAAAAATAATTTTCTTATTTTAAAAATCTTTTTAAAATATAATTTACTGTTTACAGTTAAAAAAAAAGGAAGGAGGATAAAGAACTACAGATCTGAATTAACTAAAAAAATGACTAAAAGAACTGCCTGAGGGCTGATATGTTTCTAAATTGTGGTCAGAGGGTGGGATCTGTTCAGTTTTGGAATTATTTTGGGTAAAGATAAGTTCAGGACGTATATCAGACCAAAGCTTAAAAAAAAAAAAGTACTAACATATATTTCTCACTAATAAACAGTACATTAAGTATTAAAGAAAGTGGGGGGAGCATAAAAAGAAAACAAACAAAAATTATAATTGCTATCACCCCACCAACCATATACAAAAACTATTAATTTGGGAGTTTCTTTCTTTCTTTTAATTGTTTTTAACATACATACACTTCTCCATATGTGTAATATGAACTAATCCATGAAAACAATACATATGCTGAGTTATGTATTACTTTTGGGGGGCAAATAAAATTGACTGTTCAGAACAAAAATTTTAACAAAAGTACAGATAAAATATATGACAATAATAGCACAAAGGCTAGGAGATAGGAAATGGAAACATTTTATACATATAATAGTACTTGAAGGTAGACTGTGATAGGTTAAAGATGTATACCATAAACCCTAAAGCAGTGTTTCTCAACCTTTTTTTCATTATTACCCCTCCAAGAAACCTTTTCACACATTTTTTCCCTAACTGTCCCTCCCATGAAATTTTTACACTACAGATACACTATAATTTGTGCTTTATACACAAAAAGAGTAGGCTTGTTTCCACTCCCCAAGAACTAATTTTCAGCCCCCCACCCATCAGGAATGCATGCACTAAAGTAACCACTGGAAAAACAAACAAACAAACAAACAAAGGTGTAGCTAAAAAGCCAACAAAGGAAACAAAATAATATTTAAAAAAAAAAAATTCCAAAGGAAGCAAGAAAAGATGAAAATGGGAACAAAGAACAGATAAGACCAAGAGAAAACAAACAGCAAGATGGCAGATTCAAATGCAACTGTATCAATAAACATACTAAATATAAATGTCTAAACACCCCAATTAAAAGGCAGAGATTATCAAATTAGATAAGCAAAAACCCTACAATATGCAGCCTACAATAAACCCATTTTAAATATAAAGACACAAATCGGTTAAGAGGATGGAAAAAGATAAACCATTCTAAACAGAATTAAAATAAAGGTAGAATGGTTACATTAATATCAGAAAAAGTATATTTCAGAGCAGAAAAATTATCAAGACATTAAAAGGGATAAAAAAAAAAGTCATTTTATAATGATAAAGGGGTCAATTGTTAAGAGGGCATACCAATCCTAAACGTTTATGTACTAGGTATTAATGAAAGCTAAACTAAAATAATAAATTGCCAGTTTGAGTTATCAGTTTTGGTAACGCAAATTAAAATGAAAAGAGATTTTAATTTCAAATTAAAATGATCAGAAATTCAATGAAAATGAACTGAAATGAGATTAAAATTAAAAATGAATTTTTAACAGCAAAAGGAAATGCTTTGTTGTGAGAAAATGCTCCATAAATTTTTTTTTTAATTTTTTTTATTGTACTTTAGATGAAGGTTTACAGAACAAATAGTTTCTCATTAAACAGTCAGTACACATATTGTTTTATGGCATTGGTTAACAAGCCCACGCCATGTCAACATTCTCCCTTCCTGACTTTAAAGACCTTTTTGTTGGTGAAAATATACATAGCAAAAGTTACACCATTTTGAAAGTTTCTACATGTACAATTC
>NW_004444081.1:5295028-5330831 GCF_000243295.1 Trichechus manatus latirostris
AATCTGAGCTTAGTCTTATTGTTTCTCCTCTGTATGTGACTTCTTGTTTTTCACAAGCTGCTCCCAGAATTCTTTGTCTGTCTTTGGTTTTGGCAAGTGTGATTATGAAATGCCTTGGTGATTTTCTTTTGGCGTCTATCCTATATGGGGTTCGTTGAACTTCTTGGATTGCCAGGTTTTCATCTTTCATGATATTAGGGAAGTTTTCTGTCAGCAGTTCTTCAATGATCCTCTCTATGTTTTCTGTTTTCTCCCCGTTCTGGAACTCCAATCACTCGTAAATTTTTGCTTTTGATTGTATCCCACATAATTCTCAGGGTCTCTTCATTTTTCTTTGTCCTTTTTTGTGAGTTTTCCTCAAACAGAGTTGTATCCAGGTGTTTATCTTCAATTCCACTGATCCTGTCTTTCACTGTTTCAAATCTGCTCCTTAGCCCTTCTATGACACTGTCCATTTCTGAAATCTTGTTGTTTATCTTTTGGATTTCTAATTGTTGTTTTTGTATAATTGTTAGTTGTGAATTTATTTTGGCATTTTGTTCCTGCATTATTTTCCTGAATTCTTCCATTTTTTTGTCGGTACTTTCCATGAATTTGTCTATTTTTTCCTCATTTTTGTCTGCTTTTTGCTTCAACTCTTGGATAATTCTGAGTATTAAGAGATTTGAATTCCCTATCAGGTAGTTCTAAGTGCCTTTTCTTCACTGGAAAGTCATCTGGTGTTTTATTTTGGATGCCTACTGGAACCATCCTGTCCTGTTTTTGTGAATGTTTCGCTATTGTCTGCTGTCTTCGAGGCATTCAGTAGTTACTTTTCTTGTTTATTGCTTGTAGATTTGTTTGTTTTGTCCTTTTTTTGTTTAATTCAGTTATGTCTGAGCAGGCAAGCTGTGTGTTCTTTGTTGCCTGCTCGTCTACGGGCACGATACTCTTCGCCTCCTCCAACTGGTGGGGTCAGTTGCTCAGATATGGTACAGCAGGGCAGGTCTAGCTGAAAAAGAGTCGCTAGGATGGATTGTTTGTGGCACTTAGTACAGCCACCAGGGCGGTCGGTAATCAGTGCAGGGCAGATGCCAGTAGGCCACGCCTGTCCTGCTTGGTGGTGTGATGTTAAATGCGTGGTGAAGGTAGGCAGGATGAAGGGGGGAGATTGTGATGTGTGGAGCTAAGATGGGTATGGGAGAGAAGAGAGAGGAACAGGGGCCAAAAACATACAAACAAAAAAGAGTGCTAGGGCAGCTTGCTGTTGGGAGTGGAGAGATGAGAGACTATGAAATGGGAAAAAAAAAAAACAAGAAGAGGAAGAAGAAGAGGATAAAAAAAGAAAAGAATGAATAAATAAAAATTAGAAAGAAAAAAGAACAGCAAAGCTTCCAGGGATACGACTGGTATGGCTACAAAGTCTGGGGAAGTTGTTCCCAGGTGCCAAAGTACAGCCTGGCTAGAATGCGTAGAGGTATTCAGCGCCAGGTATTCAGGGGACAGGAAGAGAAGGAAGGTACAGAGAGACAAGAAACTGAGTAATGAAGAAAGAGAAAGAGGGAAAAGAAAACAAAACAAATTTTAAAAAAAGAACAAAAAAAGCCCCCCAAAAAACAGGAAAAAAAAAAAAGAACCACGAAAAAAGAAATGTGCTCAGGGATCCCTGTGCGCGTTTGCGCAAGCTGAGGGGGTAGGTCCCGAGCTGCGTAGTGCTGCCCGGCCAGAACTGGCTCCCAACTCGAGAAAAGGAAAAGAAAACAAACAATTCAAAACAAGCAAACAAAAAAAAAGCCCCAGGATCCCACCAGCGTGGTAGCACAGACTGGGAAGCAGTTCCACAGTCGAACAGAGCTCCACAGCCCCTTAGGAAGAAGCAAACATGGCACCTGTAGCCAGGTATTTGAGCAGAAGGTGGGGGAGGTGGTGAGAGGTAAGGAAGAAATCAAAAGAAGTGGAAAAAAGCAACATCAGCAGCCAACAAATGGCACTCAGGGAGTCAGCCAGGGCAGGCGGGTGGAATCCAAGCAGCTGGTGCTTCCTGGCCAAGAGACTGTGGCCACAAGAAGCAGAGGAGGCCAAGTGGGGGTGAAGAAGGGTGGGGGTTGGGAAAGTGTATATCGCTGTTTACCAGTTGTTCTGTCTCCTGCTGGAAGCTCCGTGAAGCTGCTTTCTCATACCTCTTGTTCGCTGGTCTCCGAAAGGAGTCCAAGATGGCGGATCCACGCTGCGTTAGCTGATAGGGGACCTCTGCAGGAACTTCTCCTCACTCTCCATTCTCTATCAGTTTCTCACTCCATTTGGTGTTTGGCTGAGTTCTTTTACTCTTCATGTGATGTTTTAGGATTTCAGGATTGCTGTATTCTCTGTTTGGCTTAGTTTTTCAGATCTTTGCTGTGGAGGGATGGCGTGGTGCTTCTGCCTAGAGCGCCATGTTGCCGGAAGTCTCCATAAATATTTTAATATTTCTGCATGGTAGAGGCTTTCTCAGCAAAAGACCCTGGCAAGCTGACTGAACAGTAAAGGTCTTGGAAGGTATAAATACCATCTTTGTAAAGATAGAGATTTCTAAGAGATTTGGAGATGTAAAGCTCTCTACTTCCCCTTCCTGAAGACGTATGCTTAAATTCACAGGGTAATAAACCAAGTGACATCCTTCCCCTCAACCACAGAGGAGATATGCCTAATGACAGAGGACAGGATGGGTAGCTGTATCAGTAGTCCCTATATAAGTCCCATAATTTAGGGGTTTTCACTAACATCTGGCTCTCACCACATCACCCTGTGGATTAGGGCTCAGCAAACCAGCGCTAAAGTATTGCTCTGGCTGCTGCGTTTTTCATGAGTAATAAACCATCTGTTTCTCTGATCCAGAAAGCTTCGGGTCTCCTGTCATAACACACAGACACACACACACACACACACAGACACACAGACACACACACAGACACACAGACACAGACACAGACACACACACAGACACACACACACACACACACCCCCCTTGTAAGCAGGGTAACTCTCAGACCCTTCACAGTTTCTGACTTAACATACTTATGATAAAAACTCACCACAGTCCTACCACTTAGAGATATTCATGATTCATATTCTGAATTTTCTAACTTTCCATATGAACATCTGGTACTTTTGATTTTTAAAATTGTTAAAAGTTCAACTTTTTCTTTTTTTTAAAGAAGGCCAAGCAAACCAAACCCACTGTCACTGAGTCAATTCCACCTCATACTGACCCTACAGGACACAGCAGAACTGCCCCAAAGGGCTTTTAAGGGTGTAAATCTTTACAGGAGCAGATCATCGTATTTTTCTCCTGCAGAGCCCTGGTGGGTTCAAACCGCTGACCTTTTGGTTAGCAGCTAAGCTCTTAACCACCATGCCACCAACACTACTAAAGAAAGCAACATCTGTGAAATCTTCTCAGGCAATTAAGGCAGAAAACAAATCTGGAAAAGAAAGGCTTAAGAGTCATCAAGAAAAAGTAAAAGGGAAACAAGTACACAAACGTGATTTAAAAAGAAGAGGTGACAAGCTACAAAAGGTGCATTAACTCAGAACAAAGATGGAAAAGAAAACCTGCCAAGGGAGATGTCAGAAAGACTCAAGATCCTTGTGGACATTACTGAATGAAAACTTGTTTTATAGACCAAGGTGAGCATATGGGAATGTCTTTTGATTTTATAAAAACAGTACAATCTAATACTGCATCAAAGTCTAACTGCAAATCATCACAAAGAACCCTCAGAGCAATGCAAGAGGTGTTTTCTGGAAGGGAATAAATTAAAACATACCCTGATTATCCTGGCAGCCTCCAAAAGGATTCGGCAACGCTCCATGCCAGATTTTTGACTCCATATTTTAAAGGCAGACTTTGCACTTTGAATAGCCAAATTTACTTCCTTTTCTCCTGAACATGTGAAAGTAGCTATCACACGACCTATGAAGAGGGGGAAAGTCAGTGTTATCTCAAACTGTTGTCACACATTTAAATAAAGTATTACGTATTCAGATTCCTCTTAGTGATCCCCTCCCTTCTTGCTTTTAAGTATGGTTTGATTCAGTGATCACCCCTATACCAGCACTTCTTAACTATTTTTGGGGGTCATGGACCCTTTTAAGAATCTAATAAAAGTTGCAGATCTCTCTTCAGAAAAATCTACTTACCCACATCAGAGAATTACAGAGAACTCATGTTCCCTGCCCTAAGCCCACCATGGATTTAGGGTTAAGAAACCCTGCCATCCTCTATTCTATACTTGGGTTTATTAACATTAACTTTCTATAAGTCATTTGGCAACACTCCTTAACACTTTGAGAATCTCACGGGTCTTACAAAGTCTAAGTTGAAAGTAATGATTCCTGCATTATGAACTCTGATTTTTAAAACCCTTGTCTATGCTCTATGTAAGTTATACCAATGACACTTGATGAACATGGTTAATAAAAAGCAGTATAAAGAAAAGATGTCCCTAACAGTTATACATACATAATATACACACATATATATGTACGCAAGTATTTTTTTTCCCCAAATATAGACAAATCCAGTCTCTCCCTTTCTTACTTCAACTTTACCCTTCCCTATCCCTATTCTGGAACAAAATATGACATGATCAATTTTTCTAGACTCTTATCCCCAGGGCTGTGACTTTTTCCCCCAAGAATTCTATTATCAGTTCAGCAGTTCCTTTTCCCCTCCCACAAAAGCTCCTGGCACTATGCTTTTTCCAAAGAGATTTCACAAATCTGCCATTTCTGCTACAAACTTGAATAGCAGGTTGGTAAAGAAAGTGACTGAAATCATACATAGTGCAAGTACTTGAGACAAAGGGCATTGTTTGTTTATTCTGTACCACTATTGGAAGGAGAGAGTAGTTTCCTTATACGTCAAAGAGAAGGGTGATAATCTGTGGCCCCTTCCTGCTGTGACAAGCTACAGCTCTGAGGTTTAGTGTGGTTGGTCATCCTCAATTTCCCTGTCCCTTGCAATTCAGTTTTAGCATTCTGGCTACATGCCATTCTGGTTTGCACGAAACATTTTCCTCCCCATAAATATTCCATAAAACCCGGCTAAACAAACAAATAACTCTTCCTCCTTAGCTTTGTGATCTTCAGAATAAATCTAGCGCCCGCCTAGCAGCGTGCAGAAAACATTATAAACATTAAAGGCGAGGTTCTTTTCTTTCCCAATTCTGATTCACGTACAGAAATATTGTGACACTAGAGAATGGCTCGAGGTCCTCATTCATGTTCATGAAAAATTATCTGTGTACTCCCCAACATTCTCAGCACAAATGTGTATCAGGGCCTCCACGCGTCCTTCTGGAAATCCTTTTCCATGCACGCAGCTGCAGATATTACAGCCGACGTAGCTTTACAAATTAATAATTAACAATGGCACAACTGTTGCATCGGGACTTTGTCATCCCACCATGGCAACTCACTACCTTCTCCCTTTTTCTACGACTCCCTTCCTGTTCTCGCCGGATGTGATGCACAGAATTGTAGGGTGCCTAAACATAAAACTTTACATTCTCACTTATCTGTGTTCAATGAATGTTTGCTGAATGCACTAAAATGGAGGTTCGGGGCAGTAAAATATGTGCGCCACTGGGATGGGGGAGCGTCAGCCCGCGCCCCGGCCCCCGCCGCGTTCCCCGCCCAGTTACCCGTTGCCGGTTCGAACGCCTTCTCGGTGCCGGAGGCGTCTGCCGGCTCCACCCGGGACCCGCCGCGGTAATTGAGCGGCTGCGACACGACGAAGGTGCCAGTACTCATAGTGGCAACAGAAGCAGGCTGAAAAACGCGAAGAAGCTGAGACTTTGCGGACAGGCCTGCTCTGAAAAACATGGAGGGCGGCGCCACCGCCAAGCTCAGAGTTGACGGTCCAAGAGATGAGCCCGGGCCTCCCTGTTGTTGCGCGCAGCTGAGGTCGAGGTCCGGGACAGAGCGGGTGGCGGGGCGGGGCCTCACGGGAGCTGCGTGCCGCTAAGCTAGGAGGAGGGGTGAGCTGCGGGGCGTGGCCTCCAAGGGGTGGGGCCTGGGAGGTGAATCCGCGGTACTGGTATAGACAAGGATCCCCGGTGGCTCAATGGTTAAGAACTGCGCTGCTAACCAAAAGGTCGACAGTTCAAATCCACCATCTACTCCTTGGAAACACTATGGGGCAGTTCTACTCTGTCCTATAGGGTCGCTAAGAGTCGGAATCGACTTGACGACAACAGGCTTGGTACTGCCATACGGTGCTTTACATTTTGCCTAGCATTTTCGGGAACATTATAGGATCCCATTCTTGATCCTATCGCCTAAAGAAATCAGAGGACTGGAGCTCTCGCTTGCCAAGAGTATGACTTTGGAGGTTACTTCACTCTTGATCCATCGTTTCTTTCTCTGTATAATACTTTTTAAAGGGTTACTGTAAAGACCAAGGGATGTACTGTCAAGTAGGTATGAAGCATTGTGATGTGAAACTGCTTTTTAAATTCTAAAAGAGCAATGTAAGTGCTATTAATGACAGATAGTGACACAAACAGAAGCCCAATGTACAGCAGGCAAGGAGCAAAGTCACGTGAAAAGGTCTGAGGAATAAAAAAGCCTTCTGTACTGGAACCTGCCGCTCAGGATTCACAAGGTCTCAGTCAGCGAGGGATCTTACATAGACAACCTTGTTTATTCTTCATACTGCATTCCCATGCATGTGCAGCAGAGTCTCTTATGAACAGAAAGTAACTGGCAGTTTGAATGTTGTTTTTTACAGTCTTGTTTCTCTTCTAGGCGCTGGAGCCTTTCTCAATGTTCTTTCCTTTACCTGTTGTTGTTATTTGTTGTTAGTAGTCATTCAGTCATCTGACCAGGGACGGATTACCCAGTAAGCAAGGTAAGCACGCGCGTAGGGCATCAACAAAACAGGGGCACCAGTTGTCCGAAGAAAAGGCCCATAGATGCCAAGCAGACAGGACACAAGGAAAAGTTAGCACTGCAGTGGAAGGGAACTGGCAGAGCAGTAAATGAGACTGATACCAGCTCCAGTGCTGAGAATGTGCCAGCTGGAAATAAAGTTCATGCAGGATCACAAGGGCACCCACGTGCAATGTTGTTTAAGCTTGGAGGCCCCTACCACTTCAACACCTGCATTGACGTCTGTCTTCTACGCTCCCGTCTCATGAAATTGAAATGCCTTACCTCGGAGGGTCTCCTGGAAGTGTGTTTTTTCTTTCTAATAAACAAGAGGAATGCGTGGGCTGTCGCATCTGACTCTTGCTACATTCACCCAATATGCAGCTGGATCCAACATGAGCAGTTACTGGGCAAGGATGAATTATGTTAATAGATAACAGATCTCTAACCATTTTAAGAGAACTTTTCTTGTATATCCACGTCAGCTAATCCAGCAACTCCAGCCCAGAGGGCCAGCAGTGCTCTTTGCCATGATATAAACACAAGGGTATACTCTTGCACATTTCCTGGTAAACAGCCGACGGGAACTCCTGTCCCAGATGATGTGCAAAAGCGAGAGAACTCAATAAGTCAACGATTGCAATGAATTAAATCAAGTTACTTTTTAATTGTATAGCATTTATGTATAAAGTTGTGTCCTAAGTTTTGTAAACAATATTATTTATAACTTTAACTTTAAAATATGTTTGGCATACATGTAGATGCAATCTAGCCTACATTTAATATAATACTAACATGGATAATAATTTAATATAATACTAACATAGCAAACGTCCAAAAAATACTGGAAATATTTATATTTATCTAACACGAAAAGTTTTAATTCATGTATTGAGTGAGTTTTGTTTTTTATTTTATGTTGCACAGACACAATGCTTGATATTACTCTAATATGCTAATAAATGAGGTATTAGGTGCATTAAGAGGACAAAAAATTCAATATTTATTTTTCATGCAAAATGTTTCTGTTTTGCAACAGCGTGTGTTTCTAAATTTGTCTTCCAAGAAAGCAACAAAGGGCATTTATCAGAACATTACATTTATGTTTTATTAGAATATTTATACATCTCCATGTAAGGAAATTGAACAATTCCTCGAGGAAATAAATTAATGAATATTTAGAAAATAAAAATTATATAAGTGTATTTTATTTTCCATTTCCCTTCAGGACGATTTTCTTTTAAGAAATTAATTGGTATTGTTATGACTCACAAAACAAACTTGCTCATCAAGAAATGGTGCTATTTTCACATCAATTATGTATGTATCTCCAAATGTAAGGATTGAACAATTCCACAAAGAAATAAAATGTACATTTTATAAATTTTGTATAATAATTATATTTTCCTTTTCATTTTGGATCAATTTGGTATAACTTTGCATTCAGTTTTCTCTTGCCAACCACATAAGAACACACCAGAAGCACTATAATCACATGACTTGTGACGTACCTGGTCCTGTCCTGCACAAAGCAAACCAAAACACGTCTTCAGATTGAGCATACCCTTGTATTTGAATCATGCCCTTTGTGATCGCTCTCACCCCTGTTGGATATCAGCAGTAGCCCAGTGAGCTGTAAATTATTGGATGGAAAGAGGGCCAAGTGATTGTCAACATCATAGTGGACCATTTGAAAATCCATGTTGAAAATTTCTGAATGGTAAACAAACAAGGTTCTGTAGCCAGAATATATTTCTAGGGTGCAAAGCCAATAGTGAAAAATAAAAGGGAGTGGCTACTTTATTCTCCATCAGTTGACTATGTGTATTGTTTTGTTTGAAAACTATTCAGTCCTAAATAATTTAATTCTCAGTTTGCTACAGATGGATTTAGTGATTGGCAAAACTCGAATATAATTGATAAACATGAAAACAGTTCAATTCATAGAGATTCTATGTTGTCGTATTTAAGCCGAAGACATATTTTGGCTTAACTCATGAACTGGAAACACAAATTAATGAAGAATATCAATATCGGAAAGCCATTTTGCAACACCTTGTTTCTGTCACTATAACAATCACTGAATGTGGACTATCTTTTCAAGGAACAAATGAAGTGTTTGGTTCCCCAAAATGGAAATTTTAGGGGTTTACTTGAACTTGTTGCTCAGTTTGATCCATTTTTAGCAGGTCACATCTGAAAATATGGTGACACAGGAAAGGGCAACCCATCGTATATGTCTATAACAACGTGAAGAATTAAACATAATAAGCGATAGAGTTCGACTAACTATTTTCAGTAAAGTAAGTATAGGTTGTCTTAGTCATCTAGTGCTGCTATAACAGAAATACCACAAGTGGATGGCTGTAGCAAAGAGAAATTTATTTCCTCACAGTAAAGTAGGCTAAAAGTCCAAATTCAGGGCATCAGCTCCAGAGGAAGGCTTTCTCTCTCTGTCGACCCTCTCATCAATCTTCCCCCAGACTAGGAGCTTCTCTGCGCAGGGACCCTGGGTCCGAAGGACACGCTCTGCTCCCAGCACTACTTTCTAGGTGGTATGAGGTCCCCAATTCTCTGCTTGCTTCCCTTTCCTTTTATCTTTTGTAAGATAAAAGGTGGTGCAGGCCACACCCTAGGGAAACTCCCTTTACACTGGATCAGGGATGTGACCTTAGTAAGGGTGTTATACAATCCCACCCTAATCCTCCTTAACATAAAATTACAATTACAAAGTGAAGGACAATCACACAATACCAGGAATCATGGCCCAGCCAAACTGATACACACATTTTTGGGGGACATAATTCAATCCATGACATAGGTCAATATTTTAGTTTGTCTGTAGATTCCGCTTCTGATCTTTTTCATACAGATCAGCTAAGTATTGTTTTAAGATACATGTCTCCAACAGATGGAAAACTGTCAAGCAATTTATCACATTTACTAGCTTAAAAAGTCATACAGGTGAAGAAATTGCAAATGAAGTACTTCATTATTTATGTGAAGTTTGCAAAATTGATTTTTCTAAGTGCAGAGGCCAGTCCTATGACAGTGCTGCCAATATGTCAGGGTGTTACAAAGGCATGCAACAGAAAATTTTAGAACGTAATGAATATGCCATTTGCATACCATGTGCTGCGCATCCGCTTAATCTTATAGAACATAGTATAGTAGAGTTTTGTCAGGAAGCAGTTGATTTTTTTTCTACTGTTCAGTTACTCTACACATTTTTTGCCGCCTCTACCCATTGATGAGTCATTCTTAAAACATATTTAGGCAATGATCAAGTATTAATATGTCTTCCTAATGCACGTTGGGAAGCATATGCTGTAGCAATGAGTGCAATCCTGGCAACGTACACTCAGATTCTAAATACCTTAGAAAATATTGCTGAAGAGCAGACACAAAAAGGAGAGACCAAAAGAAAAGCTGAAAATATCACCAACAAAATGCAAACACTACAGTATGTATTTATGTTGGTCATATGGAATAATATACTGCAGCATTTTCATCAGATACGTCAAGCTTTTCAAGATTCAGAAGTAAATTTAAAGACGTGCACGTATCTCTATCAGTCATTAACAGGGTATTTATGTACTTTAAGAGATTTTGAAAATTTTGAAAACACAATAAAACAAATACTGCCAAATACTGATAATCAAGCAGTTCACCATTGCAGAAGCATTAGAAAGAACATGTAAATGATGGAAGTGCTCCAGAAGTATTGAGTGCCAGAGATCAATTTACATAACCACATACTATGCCATCATTGACCACTTAAATCTTGCATGAGAAGAAGGGCAAAAGTGTATAAAGTTCTTTCAAATAGATTTTCCTTCTTAAACATTGTGGATGTACCTGATGAAGAATGTATGAAGACATCCAAGAAATTAGTGCAGGCTTATCCAGATGACTTAAATACAAACCTTTACAGAGAAGTGTGACAATTTCATTCTTACATGAGAACTAAGTTTACAGATTCAGGAAAGACATGTATGTAGGCATGTATGATTCCATAATAGAAGACAAAATACAATATGTATTTCCCAATGTTGAAATTGCTTTATGCATATTCCAAATTTTATGATCACAAACTGCACAAGAGAATGCTCATTTTCATTCCTAAAGAGACTCAAAAACCCTCTGCGTAGAATGATTCAAGAAAGACTCAATTCATTATCCTTATTATATATGGAAGTAGATGTTATTTGGTAGCTTAATTGTGATGAAATCATTGAAGAGTTTGTAAGAGCAAAGAATAGAAAGAAATGTTTCTAATTATAACATGTTAGAGATGAAATATCTATCTGAAAATAAAATATGGTAATTTGTTGTAATATTTGTTTCCTAATCATTAAATTTTCTTATATGACATCTTTTCGTTTGTTCATTTATAATTATAGCATTTATTATGAAACAAGCACCAAAACTGAAGTATGAGCCATTTAAAGCAAAATTGGTGAAAGTCAGTTTTTCATTGTGAGAGATCAACAGAATTTTACATTGATTGTTTAAGCAACGAAGTTCGCTGACTCATTTTCTTTGTTGTAGAACATGTGGAATATTCTTTTTTAGAAAGAACAAATTTGTCTGGAAAGACTTATAGCCAGAATGTTCTTTAGAAGCAAGGATCATGAGACTCCATCTCACATACTTTGACATATGATCAGGAGGGACCAGTCCCTGGAGAAAGACATCATACTTGGTAAAGTAGAGGGTCAGCGAAAGAGAGGAAGACCCTCAACTAGATGGATTGACACAGTTGCTGCAAAGATGGGCTCAGGCATAGCAACGATTGTCAGGATGGCGCAGGACCAGGCAGTGTTTTGTTCAGTTGTACATAAGGTCACTATGAGTCAAAACTGACTTGATGGCACCTAATAACAGTAATAATAAAAATCTTAGTACCCCACATCCACTAAAAATTTTATAATCCAGTTCCTTTCATTCCACTAAAATGGCATATGCCACTTTAGTGCTCAATCGCTAGTATCATAGTTGCATTTAAAAAGAAATTACATCATGGATAGCTAAGATACACACACATACATACAGATACATGTATGTATATAACTCACATACCCCGTTCAAATGTGTGAGTAAGCAGAAGAGGGGGCACCACAGATTATCGATGTTTAGGGCCCTCACATGCCTTAATCTGGTCCTGGATCTAGCTCACGGTGACCCCATGTGTTACAGAGTAGAACTACTCCATAGGGTTTTCTTGGCTATAATCTTGATGGAAGCAGATTGACAGACCTTTTCTTCCTTGGTACCACTGGTGGGTTTGAACTGCCTATCAGTGCAAAATTAGGAAGTGTGATTTTTCAAGTTTAGAGTGGAAATAAACTGTTCTGGTTAAGTTTTCCAACACTCTATGCTAATTCGTTAACCCTCTCAATACTACTGAGATTTGGAGGTTTTTGTCCTCAAATGGAAACAGCAGTGCTAACATAACACTCTGGGCCAAACTCAAAATTACTACCTTTATTATTGTTGGCCATCAGGAACAGAATTGAAGTATAACTGAAGTTGGTGATGAGCACTGCAGATTTCTAGAACACTGGATCATAGATGATCACTTATGTGTACAGAAAACATACGTCTCAAGTTTTATGGAACAATCCCTATTTAAAATATTCTACCCCCAACAAATGCATTTTGACTCATCAGATCATGACTCCTGATATTTGTTTTGGAAATATGGTCATGACATCTGCTGATATAATTCATTGACTTTTGAAAAGACAAGCCTCCTCCAAAACATGTATCTCACTAGCAGCTCCTCTTACCTATCTGTGTTTTCATCAGTAGCATTATTAATATATTATTATTATTAGCAAAACTCACCATATATAAAGACACACACAGACATTTTATTTTCTGAGTAAAATAGTATGCCTATTGTCATGGATTGAATTGTGTCTCCCCAAAATAGCTGTCAACTTGACTAGGCCATGATTCCCAGTATTGTGTGATTGTCCAACATTTTGTCATCTGATGTGATTTTCCTATATATTGTAAATCTTATCTCTATGATGTGATGAGATGGGATTAGCGGCAGTTATGTTAATGTGGCAGGACTCAATGTACAAGATTACATTGTGTCTTAAGCCAATCTCTGAGATATAAAAGAAAGAAGTGAGCAAAGAGACGGGGACTTCATACCACCAAGAAAGCAACGCCGGGAGCAGAGCGCATCCTTTGGACCCAGCGTTCCTGTGCGGAGAAGCCCCTAGACCAAGGGAAGATTGATGACAAGGACCTTCCTCCAGAACCGACAGAGAGAGAAAGTCTTCCCCTGGAACTCGCGCCTTGAACTGGGACTTCTAGCCTCCTAGACTGTGAGAGAATAAATTTCTCTTTGTTAAAGCCATCCACTTACAGTATTTCTGTTATAGCAGCATTGGATGACCAAGACACCTATCATTCTTTTAATTCCTCTAGTGGGGAATAGCCTATATATCACCAGAGAACCATCCACACAAAAGGATAGAAAGCAAAAAATGACTCAGAATCCTGGTACTACCAATTTTAACAGGGACTTTCTCTTATAATAGTTTACAGGTTGAATTCCATTCTAAGCCTTGAGTGTCCACATATTCTTCATTTATAGAATATAAATTTCTCATTAAAGATTTAACAGGTTTCCTGATCCAGGCACCCTGACACTAGGGTTACCCCTTGCTGTTGAGTTGATTCTGACTCATAGCAACCCTACAAGACAGAGTAGAACTGCCCATAGGTCCTTAATAAATATTTGTTAAATGAGCAAGAGAATAGAAATTCAAGACAACAAGGGGTATTATAAAATTGGGCTTTGAAATCACCACACTGATAAAGATAGCTTCTGAAGCTGGTTAGTTATCACTACTTGGAAAATGCAATCTTTTTCATTTTAACAGTTTTCTTGGCTATATTAGTCATATTTTTAAAAATAAGTTTAATTTATAAATCTCAGGTAGTATAAAACAGAGCATGTGAAAGTGTTCTAAAAATTGTAAAGCAATATACTACTGTTATAACAATAATATTCATAGCTTGCTGTGCCCTCCCTGTTTTTTTAAAATGAAATTCAGGGTCATTGACTTTGGAATTTGTTCGTAAACCTATAATGCCAGGAAATTGAAGACTATTGACCTTATATAAAAAGTTAGAACCCATCTGTTTTGTGAAAGAGCAGAGGTATATAGAAAGTGTTTTAATCCTCCCTCCGTTTCTTTATTGTGCTTTAGGTGAAAGTTTACAGCTCAAGTTAATTTCTCTTACAAAAATTTATACACATATTATTTTGTAACATTAGTTGCAATCCCCACAGTATGACAGCACACTCGCCCTTTCCACCCCGGGTACCCTGTGTCCATTAAACCAGTTCTTGTCCCTTCCTGCCTTCTCATCCTGTCTCCGGACAGGAGCCACCCATTCGGTCTCATGTATCTGAATAAACTAAGGAGCACGCTCCTCAAGTGTATTATTTTTTTGTTTTATTGTCCTGTCTAATCTTTGTCTGAAGAGTGGGCTTCAGGAATGTTTTCAGTTCTGGGTTAACAGAGTGTGCAGGGGCCATAATTATGGGTGTACCTCCAGTCTCTGTCAGTAGCCCCAGCTACTCTGTCGCTCAAAGTGTTTGGATGTGTCTAGGAAACTTCTTAGCTTTTGCTTTAGTCCAGTTGTGCTGACATCCCCTGTATTGTGTGTTGTCCTTCCCTTCACCAAAGTTGATCTTTGTCTACTATCTAGTTAGTGATTTCCAGTTCCCCTCCCTCCCCACCCTCGTAACCATCAAAGAATGCTTTTTTCTGTGTGTAAAGTTTTCTTGAGTTCTTATAATAGTGGTCTCATACAATATTTGTCCTTTTGTAAGTGATTAATTTCACTCAGCATAATGCCTTCCATATACATCCATGTTGTAAGATGTTTCACATATTCATCATTGTTCTTTATCATTGCATAGTATTCCATTGTGTATATGTACCATAATTTATTTATCCATTTGTCTGTTGATGGACACCTAGGTTGTTTCGATCTTTTTGCTATCATGAACAATGCTGCAGTGAACATGGATGTGCATCTGTCTATTCGTGTGATGGCTCTTATTTCTTTAGGATATATTCCTAGGAGTGGGATTGCTGTATCATATGGTATTTCTATTTCTAGCTTTTTAAGGAAGTGCCAAATCATTTTCCAAAGTGGTTGTACCATTTTGCATTCCCACCAGCAGTGCATAAGTGTTCCCATCTCTATAAAACCTCTCCAACATTTGTTATTTTGTGTTTTTTGGATTAGTGCCAGCATTGTTGGTGTGAGGTGGTATCTCATTGTAGTTTTGGTTTTCATTTCTCTAATGGCTAATGATTGTGAGCATTTCCTCATATGTCTGTTAGCTGACTGAATGTCTTCTTTGGTGAAGTGTCTGTTCATATCCTTTGCACATTTTTTAACTGGATTATTTGTCTTTTTGTTGTTGAGGTGTTGCAGTATCTCATAGATTTTAGAGATTAGACCATTATTGGATATGTCGTAGCCAAAAGTTTTTTCCCAGTCTGTAGGTTCTCTTTCTACTCTTTCGGTTAAAGTCTTTTGAAGAGCATTTAAGGGTTTGATTTTTAGGAGCCCCCAGTTATCTAGTTTGTCTTCTGGTGTTTGCCCACTGTTATTTATGGTTTGTTTAATATTTATGCCATGTATTAGGGCTCCTAGCATTGTCCCTATTTTTTCTTCCATGATCTTCATCGTTCTAAATTTTATATTTAGGTCTTTGTTGAATTCTATTAGCTAGAATTTTGTTTAGGATTTTTGCATCTATATTCATGAGGGATGTTGGTCTGTAATTTTCTTTTTTTAATGGTGTCTTTACCTGGCTTTGGTATCAGGATTATGCTGGCTTCATAGAAGGAGTTTAGGAATATTCCTTCCCTTTCTATGTTCTGAAATACCTTTAGTAGTAGTAGGGTTAACCCTCCCTGAAAGTTTGGTAGAATTTTCCAGTGAAGCCATCCGGGCCAGGGCTTTATTTTTTGTTGATTCTTTTTTTTTTTTTTTTTATTATGTCTTCAATCGCTTTTGTTACGGGCTTATTTAGTTTTTGTACCTTGGTTTGTGATAGTTTACATAGGTAGTGTGTTTCTAGAAATTTGTCCATTTCCTCTAGGTTTTCAAATTTGTTGGAGTACAATTTTTCATAGTATTCTGTTACGATCTTTTTTTTTTTCAGTTGAGTCTATTGTGATATCACCCATCTCATTTCTTATTTGAGTTATTTGCTTGCTCTAGTTTTTGTTGTGTATGTGTGTGTCAGTTTGGCCAGTGGTTTATGGATTTTGTTGATTGTTTCAAAGAACCAACTTTTGGTCTTGTTGACTCTTTCAATTGTTTTTCTATTCTCTATTTCATTTATTTCTGCTCTAATCTTTATTACTTCCTTTCTTCTGGTGTCCGAAGGCTTCTTTTGCTGCTGTCTATTTGTTCGAGTTGTAGGGTTAATGTTTTGATTTTGGCCCTTTCTTCTTTTGGATGTGTGCGTTTATTGCTATAAATTGACTTCTAAGTACTGCTTTTGCTGTGTCCCAAAAGTTCTGGTAAGATGTATTTTTATTCTCATTTGATTCTATGAGTTTCTTTATTCCATCCTTGATTTCTTCTATAACCCAGCAGTTTTTGAGCAAGGTGTTGTTCAGTTTCCATGTGTTTGATTTTTTTACTTGCTTTTTCTGTTGTTGATTTCTACTTCTATGGCATAGGGTCAGAAAAGACGCTTTGTAATTCTTCGATTCTGTTATGGATTCTGTTAAGGCTTGCTTTGTGGCCTAATATGTTGTCTATTCTGGAGAATGTTCCATGGTGTTGGAAAAGAATATATACCTGGCTGTTGTTGGGTGGAGTGTTCTGTATATGTCTATGAGGTCAAGTTGATTGATTGTGGCATTTAGATCTTCTGTGTCTTTATTGAGTTTCTTTCTAGATGGATTGTCCTTCACTGAAAGTGGTGTGTTGAAGTCTCCTACTACTACTGTGGAGCTGTCTATCTCTCTTTTCAATGCTGTTAGTTTGTTTTATGTATTTTGGAGCCTTGTCATTGGGTGTGTATATATTTATTATGATTATATCCTCCTGGTGTATTGACCCTTTAATCATCATATAGTGTCCTTCCTTATCCTTTATGGTGGATTTTGCTTTAAAGTCTGTTTTGTCGGAGATTAATATTGCCACTCCTGCTCTTTTTTGGTTGTTGTTTGCTTGATTTTTTTTTTTTTTCATCCTTTGAGTTTTAGTTTTTTTGTGTCTTTGAGTCAAAGGTGTATCTCTTATAGGCAGCATATAGACAGATCCTGTTTTTTTAATCCATTCTGCCACTCTCTGTCTGTTTATTGGTGCATTTAGTCCATTTACATTCAGTGTAATTATTGATAGATATGCATTTACTGCTGTCATTTTGATGTATTTTGTGTGTGTGTGTTGTTGACAGTTTCTTTGTTTACTTAATTTTCTGTGCTGAGTCATTTTTCTTTATGTGTTTTCTTTTCATTTTTTCATTACTATTGATTTTGTATTTGCTGAGTCTTCATATTTTTCTTCTTTTTTATTTTGATGGGTATATTTGTTAGCTTCCTTTGTGGTTACCTTAACATTTACCTTTATTTTTCTAAGTTGAAACCAATATTTTATTTCTTGATATCGCCTGAACTTCCTCTCCATATGGAAGTTCTATGACTACACTATTTATTTCTTCTTTTTTATTTTGGCATTGTCATTGTTTACATATTGATGTCTCTGTTTCCTATTTTCAGTCTTTTAGCTTTGACTTGTTTTTGTGACTTCCCTATCTGGGTTGATAACTGGTTGTTCTGTCCCGTGTTCTGGTCTTGAGTTGTTTTCTGATATTGTTGGTTCTTTAACCGGAGGACTCCCTTTAATATTTCTTGTAATTTTGGTTTGTTTTTTACAAATTTCCTTAACTTCTGTTTTTCTGGAAATGCCCTAATTTTGCCATCATATTTGAGAGACAGTTTTGCTGGATATATAATTTTTGGCTGGCAATTTTTTTCCTTCAAGGCTTTATGTATATCATCCCATTGCCTTCTTGCCTGCATGGTTTCTGCTGAGTAGTCCAAGCTTAGTCTTATTCTCCTTTGTAGGTGACTTTTTGTTTAATCCCTAGCTGCTCTCAAGCTTCTATCTTTGTCTTTGGTTTCGGCAAGTTTGATTGTAATATGTCTTAATGAGTTTTTTGGGGGATCTACTCTATGTGGATTTCTTTGAACTTCTTGGATAGATATCTTCCATCTTTCATGATATCAGGGAAGTTTTCTGCCAGCAAATCTTCAACAATTCTCTCTGTGTTTTCTGTTATCTTCCCCTGTTCTGGTACTCCAGTCACTTGTAGGTTTTTCCTCTTGGTAGTGTACCACATACTTCTTAGGCTTTCTTCATTTTTTTAAATTCTTTTTTCTGATACTTCCAAATAAATTGATGTCAAGGGTTTTATCTTCAATCTTACTAATTCTGGCTTCCATTTCCTGAATTCTGCTCCTATGACCTTCTATTGCATTGTCTAATTCTGAACTTTTATTGTTAATCTTTTGCATTTCTAGTTGCTATCTCTCTGTTGTTTCTAGCAGCCTGTTAAATTTGTTGTTCTGTTCTTGTATTTGTTTTCCTGAATTCCTCTATTGCTTTGTCTGTGTGTTCCTTGGCTTGGTCTGAGTTTTGCCTGATCTGCTTCCTGATCTCTTGGCGAGTTCTGTATATTAATCTTTTGAATTCTATCTCAGGTAATTCCATGACCTTCTCTTCCTCTGGGAGGTTTCCTGGTTCTTTATTTTGATCACTTGCTGGAACCATCTTGACCTGCTTCTTTATGTGATTTGATATTGATTGTTGTCTCCGAGCCATCAATAAATTATTATAATTATTTATTACGTTTGTTTACTGTGGCCTAGCTTTTTCTTTTGCTTTCTTTTGATATGCCCAAGTAGGCTGGCATGTGAGCTTACTTTGGTTATTGGAGTCTTTGAAGCTCTCATACCCTGTCTTCAGGTGGTTAGGGCAGCTACTAGGTGTGTAAGCCCAGGATTCTGTTCACTTTTCTTGTGCAGGTGCAGCACAGGTGTCCAGGTCATCGATCACCAAGCGTGTGGTGCAGAGTCTCACCTACAGTCCTAGATAGGCAGTGCTGCATAGGGGTATTTTGAGCAGGCACAGGTATCTGGCTGAAGTATGTGTGGAACAAGGCAGCAGGCTGACTGCTGCCCCTGGGTGCCTGGATGGAGGGTGTGTCCCTGTCCTCTAGAGCACATAGTGGGGTAGGCATTGCAGCTGGTCTTTGGGCACCTGATGCTGTTGGCTGGAGAGGTTAGGAGGCACCACTTTTTCTCAGACCCCTGTCATGCGTGGCTAGATGGAGTGGGTGGTACCGCCAGCCCTCAGGCCCCTGATGTGGGTGGGTGAGGTCCCTGCTTAATGAGAAAGGTGGTGTCAAATGTCACAAATCTGCAACTCTCCCTTGGCTGCTGAAGTTGAAAATAGGCTTCAGGTGTAGCCCTTTTGTTTTATGCTAATGATGACATGCGGTGTTGAATCAGCCCACACAGGTGCAGGCAGGGGTGAACGGCGCAGCAAGTCCATGGACCCTGTATGCCAGTGCCTAGGCAAAAGGGCAAGGCCTCCTGACTTGCCCTGAGTTCCCGGCTTAGGGGCACGGCCTTTTTTAAAAAAGCTGCAAGACTGGTTTGGGCACAGATAGCCCTGAGTTCTGGCTTAGGGAGTGTGGCAGTTGTTGAATACTGCTAGACTGGTGATGGAGTGGAGCAGGACAAGGGATGGGGGAGGGGAAAGAGGCACTTCTCTACTGTGAAACTCTCGAAGGGGGAAGGGGTTATTTTGTCCCCATACAGTAGGTTAGATGATTGCACTTACCTTTCACAGATCCAGTGCTGCTTCCACCCGGCTCCAGAGGCTTATGCAGACTCACCACTGCCCGGCTTCCTGAACGCTACTGCTCACCTCAGCCTGCCTGCGCCAGCCGACCCAGCCAGCAGTGCGCCAGCAACCTTGCCACTGGCACTTCTTTGCTGCTTTTGAATTGTCTCTCCTTCTACTTGCTGCTCAGTTCAACTCACCAGCTTTATCTTTAATGATCAGGGCTCCTAGATTGTCATGTTTAATCAATTCACTTGTTATTTTGGGTTTTTGTTGTAAGAGGGATGACAGAAAGCATCTGACTATTCTGCCATCTTGGCCCTGCCTCTAATTCTTTCTAATGTATAAGATATATCAATAGTTGCATCAGTGTTTTTTCTAGAAGCTAATAGAACTTTGATTATTTGTGTGTATAGAACATGTATCAGGTAAAAACAAACTTTAGAAAATTAAACAAGGACCTTTCTGTACTATTTTGCAACTTCTTGAGAGTCTATAATATTTCAAAATAAGGTAGTTTAAAAAATTATTCAAGGACAACTACCACAGCCTTGACCAGACTGAGCCCAGAACAACTATATGGTGCCCAGCTACCACCACCGACTGCTCTGACAGGAATCACAATAGAGGGTCCTGGACAGAGCAGGAGAAAAATGTAGAACAAAATTCAAACCCACAAAAAAAGACCAGACTTACTGGTATGACAGAGACTGGAGAAACTCTGAGAATATGGCCCCCAGGCACCCTTTTAACTCAGTACTGGTCACTCCCGAAGTTCACCCTTCAGCCAAAAATTAGACAGATCTATAAAACAGACAATAATACACGTGAGGAACGTGCTTCGTAGTTCAATCACGTATATGAGACTAAATGGGCACTCCGGCCCAAAAGCAAAGACTAGAAGGCAGGAAGTGACAGGAAAACTGGAAGAATGGAAATGGGGATACCAGGGTGGAGAAGGGGAGAGTGTTGATGCATTGCAGTGTTGGCAACCAATGTCATAAAACAATTTATGTATTAATTGTTTAATGAGAAACTGATTTGCTCTGTTAACTTTCACCTAAAGTACACACACACAGGTGACACAAAAAAATTAACAAATAGCTTGACCATTTAGGTGCTTAAAATATGAACAAAAATTCTATATTCCAGGCTTTTTTGATCATAAAATGTAATCAAGATGATCCAGAATTTATTTACTACATTAATTATTTTTAGAATGTGTGTGTGTGTGTGTGTGTGTGTGTGTGTGTGTGTGTGTACCTTCAAACCTGTGACTCCCCAAAAAAATTTCATCAGGACCACATGAACCACAGCCTATATGATCCCAAGACCAGAAGAACTATATGGTGCCTGGCTACCACTACCAACTGCTCTGACTAGGATCACAACAGAGGGTCCCAGACAGAGTAGAACAAAAAATCAACCTCACAAAAAAGACCAGACTTACTGGTCTGACAGAGACTGGAAGAACCCCTGAGGCTATGGCCCTAAGACACCCTTCTGAACTAGAATTGAAGCTATTCCTGGAGACCACCTTTCAGCCAAACCATAGACAGGCCCATAAAATAAACAATGACACCAGAGAGAAACGTACTCCTTAGTAAGAACAATCAGTTATATGAGAGCAAAAGGGTAACATTTGCCCAAAAGCAAAGATGAGAAGGCAGGAAGGGGTAGAAAATCTGGACAAGAGGATACTAGGGCAGAAATGGGGAGAGTGCTGACACATTGTGAGGAATGAAACCAATGTTATGGAACACTTTATGTACAAACTATCAAATGGGAAACTAATCTGCTCTGTAAACTTTCATCTATTGCACAATAAAAAAATAAAATTTCAAAAAAATATTAAACAAGAAACACATGCTTATTATAATAAAAATTAAAAATAGCGATCTTTAAAAATAAAATTAAAACAATTATTTCAACACCCAGAAAAGATGTTAATAACTAACACCTACTGAATGCTATTATATTTTACTATACTGTCTCATTTATTCCTCAAAATAACAATAAAAGGTAGAAACTATTATACCTGTATTACAGACGAGGAACCTGAGGTTTGGCAAGATTGAGTAAGGGTTGGACAGTTAAATAAGAAATACAGCTGAATTTGCCCACTTGGCTTAATTGTTTTCTCAGGACCGAATCCTAGAAGTGGAATTGCTAGGTCTTGGGTTATGCATGTTTTTAAAGCTTTTGATACCAATTTGGAGGCAGCTTTTTTATTTTCAATCAATCATATTGAGGTATAGTTTACAATTAATAAAATGCACTCATTTTAAGCAAACAGTTCTATAAGTTTTGACAAAAGTATACACTCATGTAACCACTACCTCATTCAGGATATGTAAGCACTTTATTTTTTATTATGACTATGTACATGTTAATCACCATTAAGCCAAGTAGTATATTTTAAATATAGATCCTTTCTTTCACAATTTTTTGTTTTTCCTGGAGTTCATAATTGCTTCTACTTTTCACTTGCTTAGTATTCTGTAAACAACTGACTCAGCCTTTCTACACCCTCCAGGAGCTCTGTAAAACAATGCTAAATATAATTCCTACAGGTCAAATCTGTTAGGTAACTTATTTGTTTTGTTTTTGTTTTTCCCTGGCATATTTGTGTTGGAGCTCTCTGACCTCTTCACCTACTCTAGACTTGTTGCTCCCTAGATCTGCTGCCCAGCTGTTGTCCTGGGAATTCCCTTTCCTGTTATCCTAAGCACTCCCTTTGCTTCTGCCCTGTGGTATTTCCTCATTTCCTTTCCTCCTCTATCTTAGTGTGCTCTCTTATTTTAACAGAGCACATCCTCTAGAAGCATCTTCCTGAGAAAGGCTACAAAAAAGATAAATATTTTTAGATTTTCCTGACTATAAGTTTTTCATTTTCTCTTCACATATGATTGATGATCTGAGTGGCTATAGGCAAGTACAGAATTCTACATCGAAAATAATTTTCACTTAGAATTTTGAAGGTAATACTCCATTCTCTTTTAGTTTTCAATGATGAAAAGTCTGATGTGTAGGCAGTTTTTAATCTGCCTTTCCCACAAACACTTTTTGAGGAACTGCTTTGCATGGCACATTAATTAGATGTTGGGAACATAACATGAATTAGCCTAGAACATAGTAAGAACTCAATAAATAGCTAAGAGTCTAGCCAGGCTCCAAGATGATCTCAAATAATCCGTGTCTCCTGGTAGTCACACTTTTGTCCCTCTTAGGCTGTGCCAGGGTTGGTATGTGTGTCCAGTAAAATACAGCAGGAGTGATGATGTGTCTTTCAAAAGTGGCTGCGGCAGTACATCGACAGGGAACTGCCAGAAATTCAAGCCAGATTCAGAAGAGGCCATGGAACCAGGGACATCACTGCTGATGTCAGATGGATCCTGGCTAAAAGCAGAGAATGCCAGAAAGATGTTTACCTGTCTTTTATTGACGATGTAAAGACATTCAACTGTGTGGATGATAACAAATTATGGATAACATTGCAAAGAATGGGAATTCCAGAACACTTAATTGTGCTCATGAGGAACTTGTACTTACACCAAGAGGCAGTTGTTCCAACAAAACAAGGGAATACTGAATGGTTTAAAGTTAGGAAAGTTGTGCATCAGGGTTGTATCCTTTCACCATACTTATTCAATGTGCATGCTGAGCGAATAATCCGAGAAGCTGGACTATATGAAGAAGAAGGAGGCATCAGGATTGAAGTAAGATTCATTAACAACCTGTGATATGCAGATGACACAACTTTTCTTCTGAAAGTGAGGAGAACTTGAAGCACTTACTGATGAAGATCAAAGACACAACCTTCAGTATGGATTACACCTCAACATAAAGAAAACAAAAATCCTCACAACTGGACCAATAAGCAACATTATCATAATAAACAGAGAAAATATGGAAGTTCTAAAGGATTTCATTTTACTTGGATCCATAATCAATGCCCATGGAAGCAGCAGTCAAGAAATCAAACAACACATTGCATTGGGCAAATCTGCTGCAAAAGATCTCTTTAAAGTATTAAAAAGCAAAGATGTCATGTTGGGGACTAAGATGCACCTGACCCAAGCCATGGTATTTTCAATCGCCTCATATACATATGAAAGCTGGACAATGAATAAGGAAGACCAAGGAAGAATCAATGCCTTTGAATTATGGTGTTGGCAAAGATTATTAAATGTACAATGGACTGCCAGAAGAATGAACAGATTTGTCTTTGAAAAAGTACAGCCAGAATGCTCATTAGAAGCGAAGATGGTGAGACTCTGCCTCACATACTTTGGACATTTTATCAGGAGGGGCCAGTCCCTGGAGAAGGACATCATGCTTGGTAGAGTAGAGGGTCAGCAAAAAAGAGGAAGACCCTCAACTAGATAGATTGACACAGTGGCTGCAACAATGGGCTTAAGCCTAACGATGACTGTGAGGATGGCACAGGACCAGGCAGTGTTTCACTTTGTTATACATAAGGTCACAACGACTCTACAGCACCTAATAACAACGACTATATATATATTTATTTTTTTGGAGGTGAAGGAGAGTGGCTGAAAGAAAGCTATTTTTCCCTGTGAAATAGGAGATATCCCCTACTGAAAATGAGGAGAAAGAAAAGGGTGTTAAGCTTCAAACGGGAGATAAAGTTTTGGAACATCATTTTTGGGAACTAAAAAAACTGTTGCTAACTAAAAATTAGTAAAAAGATTATTGAGTAGAACTCAATTATGAGTTGAGTAATGAATAGCTTTTTCTCCATCTTTACTCAGTGACCTAGAAGGGGAGCAAGCAGGTGCTTGGATTCATCTATAGCTAAGGATTGATTAGGTAGAAAAAGAGGAACATGGGAAGGTGAGGCCCTTGAGAGAGAGTTATGGAATGATAACTATATTGGGTTTGGAAGAAAAAGAAACTAGAAAAAAAAAGAAAGAAAAATGGGAGAAGTTAAGATTCTTGAGTTTCCAGGATGTGGGGTTCAGCAGGCTTAGTAGGATACAGAGATGGAAGGGTAATAGGATGTATTTAAATGAAATTTCTGCAGTTAAGGTTTTGGAGTTTAGGTGGTGATTAGATCAAGAGTGTGACAAGGGAATGAATTATTGGAGTGAACTGGAGGGATGTCCAGAAAGTATAAGGTGAATTGACAGGCTATATGATGTAGTGCGCAGCCCTGGTGGCACAGTGGTTAAGAGCTTGGCTGCTAATGAAAAGGTTGGCAGTTCATAATCCACCAGCTGCTCCTTGGAAACCCTATGGAGCAGTTCTACTCTGTCCTATAGGGTCACTATAAGTCAGGATCGACTCAATGCAACGGGTATGATGTAGTGAAAAGAGCAAGGGCTAGCTTCAATTTTTGGCTCTTTCCATTAATAACAAACGAATTTTTAAAAAATTGCTTGATTCTCTCAGCTTCTGTTTTCTAATTTAAAAAAAAAAAAAGCAGAAAATGCCATAACTACCTGGTGGAGGCAATGTGGAAAGATAACATACGTAAAATATTTGGCAAATTGGGCTCAATAAGCAGTAGCTATTATTACTGGATTAGTGAACTATGAGAATGTTATAGATGCCTGGAATGATGGTAGAATAAAGAGTGGATGAAGTTTTCAATGAAGCTGAGGGACTGATTTGTAAACCACTAGTGGAGAGAATCAAGAACTGGAAAAACCCTAATGACATTAAGTCTCTGACTTTGCCTTCTAGAGATAGTTTCTTACTATCCTCCCTATCCTCGTCTGAAGGGAGTGTTGAGACTTCTGCTTCCAACTATAATGAAATAACTGGGACCAGAATTACCTTCCTGCCTTAAACAACTAGAACACTTGGCAAAATATCTGAAACAGGGATTTACCAACATTGGACAACAGCTAATGCAGGACAGTGATTCCTATGAGAAAGGAAAGAAATGACGTGAGTCCTTCAAGTTCCCCAGCAGTCCCTCTGAATTGAGGAGACAGAAATTGGAATTCAGGGAGATCAAAGTGGCTAAAATTTGTGGGGGCAGTGTGATGGTTAAGATTGTGTGTCAACTTGGCTGGGCCATGATTCTCCGTGTTTTAATGTAATCACTCCCATGATTGAGTATACTGTGAGTAGCCAATCAGATGAAAGGGAGTCTCCTTGGGGATGTGGCCCGCATCTGTATCTAAGCAGACGTTCCGGCTTTTTGCTCTCTCTGGATCCTGCGGCTGCTTCCTGTCATCTCATCTCCTGTTCTTGGGACTTGAGCTGTCAGCTTATCTGCCGAACCTGGGATTCGTCGATCTGCACAGCCTGTGAGTGGGAGGCCTGCCGATCTTGAGCTTGCCAGCTTCTGCAGCTGTGTGACTTGGGAGAGGCCTCTACCTGATCCATGGACTTGGGACGTTCTAGCCTCTACAATCACGTGAGCTGTTTCCTTGATACAATCTCTCTCTATATATATTTATACCCTTTACTGGTTTTGCTTCTCTAGAGAACCCAGCCTAAGACAGGCAGAGTACCAGAAAAGAGGGAGGTATGCAAAGAGAGAGCTCTGGAGATCTGCAGGGGCTTCCCCTGAGTCAAAGACTGAGTACTGATCTGCAGTACTCAATAGTAAGAAAACTACCAAGGGCCAAAGAAAGAACCACCAGAAAGGAGTAGGCAAAAAACTCCCTTGATTATGCAATGATAAAGAATAATGACGAGTCAGCAAAACATAACATGACTGAATCTGGAGGACATTATGCTGAGTGAAAAGAGTCAATCACAAAAAAAGACAATTGTTGTATGATACCACTTTTATCCCCCATGCATCTGTCAGTTTGTCATACTGTAGGGGCTTGTGTGTTACTGTGATGCTGGAAACTATGCCACTGGTGTTCAGATGCCAGCAGGGTAACCCACAGTGGACAGGTTTCAGCTGAGCCTCCAGACTACTACAGACCGGGAAGAAAGACCTGGAGTCTACTTCTGAAAAGAATTAGGCAGTGAAATCCTTACGAATAGCAGCAGAAAGTTGTCTGATATAGTGCCAGAAGATGAGCCCCTCAGGTTGGAAGGCACTCAAAATATAAATGAGGAAGAGCTGCCTCCTCAAAGTAGAGTTGATCTTAATGATTTAGATAGAGTCAAACTTTCAAGACTTCCATTTGCTAATATGGCATGACTCAAAATGAGAAGAAACAGCTGCAAACATCCAGTAATAATCAGAATGTGGAATGTACGAAGTATGGATCTAGGAAAATTGGAAATCCTCAAAAATGAAATGGAACGCATAAACATCAATATCCTAGGCATTAGTGAGCTGACATGGACTGTTATTGGCCATTTTGAATCAGACAATCATATGGTCTACTATGCTGAGAATGACAGCTTGAAGAGGAATGGCATTGCATTGATCATCAAAAAGAACATTTCAAGATCTATCCTGAAGTACAGCGCTGTCAGTGATAGGATACTATCCATATGCTTACAAGCAAGACCAGTTAATACAACTATTATTCAAATTTACTCACCAACCACTAAGGCCAAAGCTGAAGAAATTGAACATTTTTTAACCAGCTTTTGCAGTCTGAAATTGACCAAACATGCAATCAGGATGCATTGATAATTACTGGGATTGGAATACGAAAGTTGGAAACAAAGAAGAAGGATCAGTAGTTGGAAAATATGGCCTTGGTGATAGAAATGATGCTGGAGATAGCATGAGAGAATTTTGCAAGACCAACGACTTCTTCATTACAAATACCTTTTTTCAACAACATCAATGGAGACTCTACACGTGGACCTCACCAGATGACACAGGAATCAAATTGACTACATCAGTGGAAAGAGACAATGGAAAACCTCAATATCATCAGTCAGAACAAGGCCAGGGACTGACTGTGGAACAGACCATCAATTGCTCACATGCAAGTTCAAGTTGAAACTGAAGAAAATTAGAACAAATCCACGAGGCCAAAATAAAACCTTGAATATATCCCACCTGAATTTAGAGACCATCTCAAGAATAGATTTGATGTGTTGAACACTAATGACCGAAGACCAGATGAGTTATGGAAACACATCAAGGAAATCATACACAAAGAAAGCAAAAGGTCATTAAAAAGACAGGAAAGAAAGAAAAGACCAAAACGGATGTCAGAAGAGACTCTGAAACTTGCCCTTTAACGTGGAGTAACTAAAGCAAACAGAAGAAATGATGAAGTAAAAAAGCTGAACAGAAGATTCCAAAGGGTGGCTCGAGAAGACAAAGTAAAGTATTATAATGAAATGTGCAAAGACCTGGAGTTAGAAAACCAAAAGGGAAGAACACACTTGGCATTTCTCAAGCTGAAAGAACTGAAGAAGAAAATCAAGCCTCCAGTTTTGATATTGAAGGATTCTACAGGGAAAATATTAAACGACACAGGAAGCATCAAAAGAAGATAGAAGGACTACACAGAGTCACTGTACCAAAACGAATTGGTCGACGTTCATCCATTTCAAGAGGTAGCATGTGATCAGGTACCCAAGGAAGAGGTCCAAGCTGCACTGAAGGCATTGGCAAAAAACAAGGCTCCAGGAATTGATGGAACACCAATTGAGATGTTTCAACAAATCGATGCAACGCTGGAAGTGCTCACTTGTCTATGCCAAGAAATTTGGAAGACAGCTTCTTGGCCAACCAACCGGAAGAGATCCACATTTATGCCTATTCCAAAGAAAGGTGATCCAACTGTATGTTGAAATTATCAAACAATATCATTAGTATCACACGCAAGTAAAATTTTGCTTAAGATCATTCAAAAGCGGTGGCAGCAGTACATCAACAGGGAACTGCCAGAAATTCAAGCCAGATTCAGAAGAGGACATGGAACCAGGGATATCATTGCTGATGTCAGATGGATCCTGGCTGAAAGCAGAGAATACGAGAAAGATATTTACCTGTGTTTTATTGACTATGCAAAGGCATTCGACTGTGTGGATCATAACAAATTATGAATAACATTGGGGAGAATGGGAATTCCAGAACACTTAATTGTGCTCATGAGGAACCTGTACTTAATCAAGAGGTAGTTGTTCAAACCGAACAAGGGGATACTGCATGGTTTAAAGTCAGCACAGGTGTGCATCAGGGTTGTATCCTTTCACGGTACTTAATTTGTATGCTGAGTGAATAATCTGAGAAGCTGGACTATATAAAGAGTGCAGCATCAGGATTGGAGGAAGGCTCATTAACAACCTGCCTTATGCAGATGACACAACTTTGCTTGCTGAAAGTGAAGAGGACTTGAAGAATTTATGGATGAAGATTAGAGACTACAATCTTGAGTATGGATTACACCTCTTTTTAAAGTGTTAAACAGCAAATACGTCACCTTGGGTACTAAGGTGCGCCTGACCCAAGCCATGGTGTTTTCAGTCTCCTCTTATGCATGCAAAATCTGGACAATGAATAAGGAAGACTGAAGAAGAAATGACGCCTTTGAATTATGGTGTTGGCAAAGAATATTGAATATACCATGGACTGCCAAAAGAATGAACAAATCTGTCTTGAAAAAAGTACAGTCAGAATGCTCCTTAGAAGCGAGGATGGCGAGACTATGTCTCACATACTTTGAACATGTTATCAGGAGGGATCAGTCCCTGGAGAAGGACATCATGCTTGGTAAAGTAGAGGGTCAGCAAAAAGGAGGAAGATCCTCAATGAGATGGATTGACATAGTGGCTGCAACGATAGGCTCAAGCATAACAATGATTGTGAGGATGACGCAGGACCAGGCAATGTTTCATTCTGCTGTATGTAGGGTAGCTATGAGCCAGAACCGACTCAATGGCACCTAACAACAACAACAACAGCACTTTCATAAAAAGTCAAGAATGGCCTTACACAGAGAAAGCAAAGTTCTTTGATGGTTACCACAGAAGGGAGGGAGAATCCCTTACCAGATAGCAGACACATGTTAATTCTGGTAAAGAGAAAGTCAATACACAATATGGGGGAAGTCAACACAATGTGACCAAGGTAAATGAAGACACTGAGAGGTACACAAGAATAAAGGACAACTATGGTAAATGCTAAAACATACACAATTCTGAAACAACAATAATGACAACCAAAAATTTGCAAGCAGCAAGGAAAGGTCGTGGAAGCTCCACAGACACACCCAAACTCCCTGAGGGACTGAATTGCTGAGCTGAGGGCTGTGAGGACCATGGTCTTGGGGAACATCTAGCTCAATTGGCAAAACATAGTTTATAAAGAAAATGTTCTACATTCTATCTTGGTGAGTAGCGTCTGGGGTCTTAAAAGCCTGTGAGCAGCCATCTAAGATACTCCACTGGCCTCACCCCTTCGGGAGCAAGAGAGAAAGATGAAAACAAGATACAAGGAAAAGATTAGTCCGAAGGACTAATGGACCACAACTACCACGGCCTCCACCAGACTGAGTCCAGTACAGCTAGATGGTGCCCAGCTACCACCACTGACTGCTCTGACCAGGATCACAACAGAGGGTCCTGGTCAGAGCTGGAGAAAAATGGAGAACAAAATTCCAACTCCCAAAAAAGACCAGACTTACTGGCCTGACAGACACTGGAGAAACCCCAAGAGTATGACCCCTGGACACCCTTTTAGCTCAGTAATGAAGTCACTCCCGAGGTTCACTGTTCAGCCAAGGATTAGACAGCCCCATAAAACAAACAAGACTAACAGGGCACAACAGTCCAGGGACAAGGACTAGAAGGCAGGAGGGGACAGGAAAGCTGGTAACAGGGAACCCAAGGCTGAGAAGGGACAGTGTTGACATGTCGTGGGGTTGTTAGCCATTGTCTTGGGCAATATGTGTACTAACTCTTTAATGAGAAACTATTTGTTCTGTAAACCTTCATCTAAAGTATAATAAAAAAATTTGTGAGTGGCTACATAGGTAGATATGTATGCTACATAGATGTGGGAGCATGGATGGGAGTCCATGTGGGTGCCTATATAGGTATAGTTGTAGCCATTTGTATATACATATTTGTATGTACTGCATATATATTCATATATATACTAGAGCACATAGGGAGCACAGTTATGGAAACTTCTTAGATGTATCCAAACACCTGTACTTCTTCCAAAACAGATTTGTTTGATCTTCTGGCAGTCCATAGTATAGTCAATATTATTCACCAACACCGTAATTCAAAGGCATTGATTCTTCTTCGGTCTTCCTTATTCATTTTCCAACTTTCACATGCATATGAAGCAATTGAAAATACCATGGCTTGGGTCAGGTGTACCTTAGTCCTCAAAGGGACATTTTTGCATTTTAACACTTTAAAGAGGTATTTTGCAGCAGATTTGCCCAATGCAATATGCTGTTTGATTTCTTGACTGCTGCTTCCGTTGGCGTTGATTGTGGATCCAAGTAAAATGAAATCCTTGACAACCTGAATGTTTTGTCTATCATAATGTTGTTTATTGGTCAAATTGTGAGGCTTTTCTTTTTCTTTATGTTGAGGTATAATCCATTCTGAAGGCTGCAGTCTTTTCTTTTCATCAGTAAGCGCTTCAAGTCCCCTTCACTTTCAGAAGAAAGGTTGTGTTATCTGCATATCACTAGTGTTATCTGCATATCACTAGTAGTTAATGAGTCTTCCTCCAGTCCTGATGCCTCCTTCTTCTTCATAGAGTCTAGCTTCTTGGATTATTTGCTCAGTTTATATTGAATAAGTACGGTGAAAAGATACAACCCTGACACACGTCTTTCCTGACTTTAAACCACACAGTATCTCCTTGTTCTCTTTGACTGACTGCTCTTGGTCTAAGTACATGTTCCTCATGAGCACAATTAAGTGTTCTGGAATTCCCATTCTTCCCAATGTTACCCATAATTCGTTATGATCCACACAGTTGAATGCTGTTTCATAGTCAATAAATCATAGGTAAACATCTTTTTGGTATTCTCTGCTTTCAGCCAGGATCCATCTGACATCAGTGATGATATCTCTAGTTCCACATCCTCTTCTTAATCTGGCTTGAATTTATGGCAGTGTCCTGTTGATCTACTAATGCAGCTGCTTTTGAATGATCTTCAGCAAAATTTTACTTGCATGTTATATTAACGATATTGTTTGATAATTTCCACATTCTGTTGGATAACCTTTCTTTGGAATGGACACAAATATGGATCTCTTCTAATCTATTAGCCAGTTACCTATCTTCCAAATTTCTTGGCATAGGTGAGTGAGCACCTCCAAGGCTGCATCCATTTATTGAAACATCTCAATTGGTATTCCGTCAATTCCTGAAGCCTTGTTTTTCGCCAATGCCTTAAGTGCAGCTTGGACCTCTTCCTTCAATGCCATTGGTTGTACCTAATGAAATAGTTGAACATCGACCGATTCTTTTTGGTACTGTGACTCTGTGTATTCCTTCCATTTTCTTTTGATACTTCCTGCATCGTTCAATACTTAAAAAATTGCTGTGGAGTGGATTTTGACTCATAGCAACTCTATAGGACAGAGTAGAACTGACCCATAAGGTTTCCAAGGCTGTAAACCTTTATGGAAGTAGATTTCCACATCTTTCTCCCACAGAGCAGCTGGTGGGTTCAAACCACCAAACTTTTGGTTAGTAGCTGAGTGCTTAACCACTGCAGCACCAGGACTCCAATTTGCCCATAGAATCCTTTAATATTGCAACTCGAGGCTTGAGCTTTTTTTCAGTTCTTTCAGCTTAAGAAATACCAAGCATGTTCTTCCCTTTTGGTTTTCTAACCCCAGGTCTTTGCACATTTTTGTAAAATTCTTTACTTTGTCTTCTCTAGATGCCCTTTGAAATCTTCTGTTTAGCTCTTTTACTTCATCATTTCTTCAGTTCGCTTTAGTTGCTCTATGTTCAAGAGCAAGTTTCAGAGTCTCTTCTGACATCCATTTTGGTCTTTTCTTTCCTTCCCGTCTTTTTAATGACCTTTTGCTTTCTTCATGTATGATGTCCTTGATGTTATCCTACAACTTGTCTGTTGTTCGGTCATTATGCGTCATTACGTTTAATGTGTCAAATCTATTCTTGGGATGGTCTCTAAATTTAAGTTCTATACTCAAGTTTGTGTTTTGGATCTCGTGGACTTGTTTTAATTTTCTTCAGCTTCAGCTTGAACTTGCATATGAGCAATTGATGGTTTGTTCCACAGTTGGTCCCTGGCCTTGTTCTGACTGATGATACTGAGCTTCTCCATCATCTTTTTCCACCGATGTAGACGATTTGATTCCTGTGTATTCCATCTGGTGAGGTCCATGTGTATAGTCACCATTTATGTTGTTGGAAAAAGACATTTGCAATGAAGAAGTTATTGTTCTTGCAAAATTCTATCATACTATCTCCAGCATTGTTTCTATCACCAAGGCCATATTTTCCAACTACTGATCCTTCTTTGTAGTACTGTGGGGGCTTGCATGTTGCTGTGATGCTGGAAGCTATGCCACCAGTATTTCAAATATGAGCAGGGTCACCCATGGTAGGCAGGTTTCAGCAGAGTTTCCAGACTAAGAGAGACTAGGAAGAAGGACCTAGCGGTCTACTTCTGAAAAATTTGCCACTGAAAACCTTATGAATAGCAGCAGAACACTACCTCAGTACCAAAAGCAAACCAAACCTGTCACCGTTGAGTTGATTGCATCTGCCCCATAGGGTTTCCAAGGAGCAGCTCGTGGATTCGAACTGCCGACCTTTTGGTTAGCAGCTGAGCTCTTAATCACTGTGCCACCAGGGCTCCATTGCCTCAATGCTAGGGATAAATTAGCCATAAGCTAATGGCTGCTCTGGACCTGCTGTAATAAAGCTTAAAAGCAAGCCTCAGAACGATCAAATTCCAAGTACCTTGTCTGTGTCCCAGAACAAAACCAATATATATGTACATATATATATATTTAAAGGAATACAACTAAGTCCAGTATGTAAAATTCACAATGTCCAGGATCCATCAAAAGTTACCAGGCATTCAATGAAGCAGAAAAATATGACCTATAACTCAGAGGAAAACCAGTCAAAAGAAACAGACTGGGAAATCACACAGATGATAGACTTATTAGACAAGGATGTTAAAACAGGTGTTATAAATGTCCCCATATATTTAAGAAAGTGGAGGAAAGCATAAACAAGATCGGGAGGAAAATGGAAGATATAGAAAATATCCATATCAAACTTCTAGAGGTGAAAAAGTATAATATCTGAAATGAAAAATACACTGAATGGGATTAACAGATTATATCCTGTAGAAGAAAAGATGACTGGATTTAATACCATAACAGTAAAACTCTGAAAAATAAAACACAGAGAGAAAAAAAGCTGGAAAAAAAGAGTATTAGTGAAACGTGGGAGCAACATCTAGTGGCCTAACATATATGTAACTGGAGTCTCAGAAGGTATGGGAATTATGAGGGGGAAAAATATGTAAAGAAATAATGGCCAAAAAAATTTCCAAGTTTGAGGAAAACTATTAATGTTACTGATGCAAGAGGTTCAATGAACTCCAAGCAGAAGAAACATTAAGAAAACCACACCAAGACACATCTTAATGGAATTGCTAAATACCCGTGATAAATTCTCAAACAGTTGCTGAGAATGCCTTCTTGAGAACTCATCAATTTTTGCAATCTGATTTCTGCAAATATGGGAGTCCAAGAGTTGCTTTGTTTTAACAAAGATGTTGGTTAGGCCAGTCTTCCTGTAGTTTCTTTGGCAACACAGGTAGTCCTCTAGTCATGACATATTTGAGTTATGATGAACCGCATTCACAACCATCTGTTTTGGGGTTTGTTTGTACATCTTATCATTAATAATATGTACTACCTACAGTGTTGCAGCGCATAATTTGCTGACGTTATCATTCTCAAATGTTCATTCTCAGATGTTCAATGTTATGATTTTACAGTGAAAGGATTAGCTGAAGTTTTTTTTAAACTAAATCAGGGACTTCTGTTGCTTGATAACATGGACCCAAACACTGATCACTTTGCTAAAATCAATAGGCAGTTTCAGGAAGCAGTAAGACTTTACCACGAAATATATGAAGATAAAAAAGAAAAGGATCATACAGACAACTCTCGTTAATTTTCTGACTAGAAACACCATCCCCATCCCCAGTGATAATCCAGATGATCCAGAACCTTCCACGAATGGAGTTATTACCAAAATTGACAACTGTCCATTCTTCATCATTGGAGTAAATTTTTATGATTTGTGTATATTTTTTATGTATGTATGTATTAAAACATATCTGTAAGTTTATATGTACTGTTTCCAACCCCTAAAGACAAGTAAAGATTGGATTTATAAAGATGTTGCTGTCGTTAGGTGCCCTCGAGTTGGTCCTGACTCATAGTGACCCTGTGTACAACAGAACAAAACACTACCTGGTCCTGTGCCATCCTCACAATCATTGTTATGCTTGAGCCCATCATTGTAGCCACTGTGTCAATCCATCTCATTGAGGGTCTTCCTCTTTTTTGCTGATCCTCTGCTTTACCAAGCATGATCTCTTTCTCCAAGGACTGGTCCCTCCTAATGTCATGTCCAAAGTACGTGAGACAAAGTCTAGCCATCCTTGCTTCAAGGAGCATTCTGGCTGTACTTTTTCCAAGACAGAATTGTTCTTTCTTCTGGCATTCCATGGTATATTCAATATTCCTCACCAACACCATAATTCAAAGGCATCATTTCTTTTTCTTTCTTCCTTATTCATTGTCCAGCTTTGCATACATATGAGGCAATTGAAAATACCATGGCTTGGGTCGGGTGCACCTTAGTCCTCAAAGTGATATCTTTGCTTTCTAACACTTTAAAGAGGACTTTTGCAGCAGATTTGCCCAATGCAATACATCATTTGATTTCTTTTTAAATTTTTTTTTATTGTACTTTAGATCAAGTTTTACAGAACAAATAGTTTTGCATTAAACAGGCAGTACACATGTTGTTTTATGACACTGGTTAAGAACCCCACAACATGTCAACACTCTCACTTCTCAACCTTGGAGGACTTTTTTTTTTTTTTTTTTT
>NW_004444081.1:5331680-5332989 GCF_000243295.1 Trichechus manatus latirostris
GTATCTTAGATGGCTGCTCACAGGCTTTTAAGACCCCAGACGCTACTCACCAAGGTAGAATGTAGAACATTTTCTTTATAAACCGTGTTATACCTGTTGAGCTAGATGTTCCCCAAGACCATGGTCCCCACCGCCATCCACCCAGCAATTCAGTCCCTCAGGGAGTTTGGATATGTCTATGGAGCTTCCATGACCTTTCCTTGTACAAATTGTGCTGGCTTCCCCAGTATTGTGTACTGTCGTACCCTTCACCAAAGTTATCACTTATTATTGTCTGTTTAGTCCCCCCTCACCCCTCCCACCACTCGTAACCAACGAAGATTGTTTCTTTTTGCAAGTAAATTTTTTCATCATTTTTTACAGTAGAGGTATCATACAATATTTGTCCTTTTGTGATTGACTTATTTCACTTAGCGTAATGTCTTCCAGTTTGATCCATGTTATGAGATGCTTCACAGATTCATCACTGTTCTTTATCATTGCATAATACTCCATTGTGTGTATGTACCATAGTTTGTTTATCCACTCCTCTGTTGATGGGCCTCTCAGTTGTTTTCATCTTTTTGCTATTGTGAACAGTGCTGCAATGAACATGGGTGTGCATATGTCTATTCGTGTGACGGCTCTTATTTCTCTAGGATATATTCCTAGGAGTGGGATTGCTGGATCGTATGGTATTTGTATTTCTAGCTTTCTAAGGAAGTGCCATATCATTTTCCAAAATGGTTGTATTATTTTGCATTCCCACCAGCAGTGCATAAGAGTTCCCAGAAGCCTCTCCAACATTAGTTATTTCCAGTATTTTTGATCTGTACCAGTAATGTCGGGGTGAGATGGTATCTCATTGTGGTTTTAATTTGCATTTCCTTAATGGCTAGTGTTCGCGAGCATTTCCTCATGTGGCTGTTGGCCGCTTGAATGTCTTCTTTGATGAAGTGTCTGTTCATTTTCTTTACCTATTTTTTAATGGGATTATCTGTCTTTTTGTTGTAGAGGTGTTGGATTTTCTTGTAGATTTTAGAGATTAGATCTTTGTCTGACTTGTAATCTCCAAAATTTTTTTCCCAGTCCGGAGGTTCTCTTTTTACTCTTTTGGTGAAGTCTTTTGAAGAGCACAGGTGTTTAATTTTAAGGAGATCCCAGTTATCTAGCTTATCTTCTGGAGTTTGTGTGTTGCTGGTTATGGTTTGTATGCCGTGTGTTAGGGCCTCTAGCATTGATCCTACTTTTTCTTCTATGAACTTTATAGTTTTTGGCTTTATATTTAGGTCTTTGATCCATTTTGATAGTTTTTGTATATGGTGTGAGG
>NW_004444081.1:5338151-5355731 GCF_000243295.1 Trichechus manatus latirostris
CTGAAGGGGAGTTGCTGGGATGGGTTGTTTGTGGCACATACTAGGGCCAATGGGGCGGGCTGGTAATCAGTGCAGGGCAGGTTCCAGTAGGCCTTGCGTGTGCTGCTTGGGGTTGTGATGTTCAGTGCATGGTGCAGTTAGGCAAAAAGGAGGGGGGAGATTGTGATGTGTGGAGCTAAGATGGGTATAGGAAAGAGGAGAGAGGAACAGGAGCCAAAAACATACACACAAACAAAAAAGAGTGCAAAGGGAGCTTGCTGTTGGAGTGAAGAGATGAGAGACTGAGAAATGGAGAAAAACAAAAAGGAGAAAAAGAAAAAGGGTAAAAGAAAAAAATGAATAAATAAAAATTAAAGGAAAGAAAGAATAAAAGCCCCTGGAATCCCACCAGTGTGGCTGGTAGGACTGGGGAAGTTGCTCCCAGGCTGTGAAGTACAATCTGGCTAGAAGGGGTAGAAGTGTCACACAGCGCCAGGTATTCAGGAGACAGGAAGAGAAGGTAAGTATAGACAGATGAGAAACTGGAAATGAAGAAAGACAAAAAGGGAAAGAGAGAAGAAAACAAAACAAAGAAACAAAAAAAAATTTTAAAAGTAAGAAAAAAGAAATGATCCCAGGAATATCACTGTGCGTCTGTGCAGAGTAAGGGAGTAGCTCCCAAGCCATGCAGTACTGGAACAGGCTGCATAAGTTCAATTACCACCAATGCTTCCCACCATTACTAGCCCCCGCTTTTTCTCATTCTATTTTGTTTTTTTCCTTCCTCTTTCTCCCTCCTCCTATTCCTGTAAGATTGACTAAAATTTCTCCTTGGAAGACGGTAGAACAAATTGATAACCCTAAAGGACTAGGATTAACTCATCTGCAATGTGACAATCGTGACTAATGGTGCCAGATAACCTTCAAGGATTGCCATTAAGAAGTTAGATCATCTGGGACTTGCAGAATGTGACCACTGCAAAGAGAAACTACAATCCTGTCCATAGAAAACCTTTCAGCCAGTCTCCAGTCGGGAGACAGGTCTTTCGGAGGAGGTAATTCCCCTCTGTCTCCTGTGTATCAATATACAGTAAAACCCTCTTGCTGCTCACCTCACCCCGTCTCAGTATTGGCTTTTGCAGCAGGCGGCTCAAATCTGTGATTTGCAGTAACAGTACTGCCCAGCTAAAAGGGGCTCCCAAGCCGAGAAAAGAAAAAGAAAACAAATGAACAAATCAAATCAGAACAAACAAATCAAATCAGAACAAACAAACAAATATACAAAAAAAGCCCCGAGGGTTCCACCAGCGTGGCAGCACAGGCCGGGAAGCAGTTTCACAGTGGAGCGGTGTTTCACAGCCTTTTAGGAAGAAGCAAAGATGCCACACGGAGCCAGGTATTTTGGAGTGGGGGTGATGGTGAAAGGTAAGGAAGAAATCTAAAGAAGTGGAAAAAAGCAACACCAGCAGCCAAAAAATGGCACTCAGGCAGCTGGCCAGTGCAGGTGGGTGGAATCCAAGTGACACTGGGGTGAAGCCAGTGCTTCCCAGCCAAGAGACTGTGGCCACAGGAAGCAGAGGAGGCCAAGTGGGGGTGAAGAAGGGTAAGGCGTGGGAAAGCGCACATTGCTGGTTACTGGTTGTTCCGTCTCCTGCTGGAAACTCTGAAGCTGCTTTCTCATACCCCCTGTTCACTGATCTCTGATAGAAGTCCAAGATGGCGGATCCATGCTGTGGTAGCTGATAGGGGACCTCTGCATGTATCTCTCCTTGCTCTCTGTTCTTGGTCAGTTTCTTATTCCATTTGGTGCTTGGCTGAGGTCTTTATCTCTTCATTTGATGCTTAAGGTTTCAGGATTGACGTGTGTCTCTGTTTGACTTAGTTTTTCAGATCTTTGCTGTGAAGGGACGGTGTGGTGCTTCTGTCTATGGCGCCATGTTGCCCAGAAGTCTGTTATTTGATTTCTTGACTGCTGCTTCCATAGGTGTTGATTGTGAATCCAAGTAAAATTAAATCCTTGACAACTTCAATCTTTTCTCCGTTTATCATGATGGTGCTTATTGATCCAGTTGTGAAGATTTTTGTTTTCTTTATATTGAAGTGTAATCCATGCCGAAGGCTGTAGCTTTATAAAGATAGTGACAATAAAAGACAATAATAATGAAAACTAAAAAAAAAAAAAAAAAGAGGTATTCAACTTACTTCAGAACCAACTTACGACAAGAGTCTTCGGAACAGAACCCCGTTGTAAGTAGTGGTCTACCTGTATTCTTGCTTCACAATTGAGAAGGCATTTAATTTATTTGCTTCTATGCAGTTCCGTGTGCCAGTAGCCACACCCAAAGTTCTTTTCTAGACAGTTCTTAAGCCTGTTTCATTTCTTTGCTTCCTTGCCCACAAGTCCCTCTTTCTCAGTTTAGTAGCAGTTGCCTTGAGGTCATCTGAAACAATAAGCCTAGATCAGAAAGAGATCTTTCTTTACTGAGATGTCTTAAGGAGAGGCCTCTGAGCTACAAGTCTTGTTTCTTGCCATTTATGTTACTGAAGGAGTTGGCTTTTCCAAATCTACATGGCCTCAACTTTCTGGACTCTATTCCCTTCCTCTGCTTGCAAATCAGTAGATTCTGGCTTGAATTCAAAAACAGCAAGCAGCAGCCAACTCATGCTAACATTCTGGCTCTTTTTAACCACCTTCCCTAGAGGTACCCAGCACAGTAGGAATTGTGTCTGCCTTTCAAGATGCCAAAACAACAGTTTTGCCGAAGTATAAGAGGGAATTCCATCTTTTCAGCCAGTGTTTATCAGTCCCTAACCTCCTGCTGTGTATCTACTAAGCCAGTGCCATATATTTTAGGTGTTTCTGGTTTTTTTTTTTTTTTTTTTTTTTTAACAAGAGCACTGTACTTCAAGTAGCAATTTCTATATTATTTAAGGTATGTTAAAACTAGTTTATTATACAGATCCAAAGTTTAATGACTCAAACGCAATATAAATTTATTTACAACTTACCTAACAGTCCAAGGATATCTAGGTAGAATGTTCAAGATCTGTGGAGGCACAGGCAGGGAGGAGGGGGTCTTTGCTCCATATAGTTAATGAAGCAGCTAGGATGTCGTCTTCAACACACAGCTCCCAAGGACACTCTCAGAATCACCCTGCCAGTCAGCTAGAAAAAAGAGCAAGAAAGTTTCATGGGCCAGGTCCAGGGACTCCTATCCTTTCACTTGTCTTTCCACACTAGTGGAGATAACTTAGGTACATGACCAACTGAACAGTAAGAGAAATTAACTATGGGAGTGAAGAATGGATTTGGGAGATGGCTATCCATCTCTGCCACAGACACTCAGGTATTAAAGTAATTGTCTTTTGGAATAGGAACTAAGGGAAGTGGTAAGAAAGAGGGCAGCACAGGAGAGAAGAGAGGTATAGACTTTTTGCTTTTCATTTTGTACCTTTATAAATATTTGTATTTTTACCATGCATATGTATTATTGTCTTGGTCTAGTGCTGCTGTAACAGAAATACCACAAGTGGATGGCTTTAACAAAGAGAAGTTTACTCTCTCACAGTTTAGGAGGTTAGAAGTCCAAATTCAGGGTGCCAGCTCCAGGGGAAGGCTTTCTCTCTGTTTGCTCTGGTGGAAGGTCCTTGTCATCAATCTTCCCCTGGTCTAGGAGCTTCTCAGTGCAGGGACCCCAGGTCCAAAGGACGTGCTCTGCTCCCAGCACTGCTTTCTTGGTGATATAATATCCCCACGTCTCTCTGCTCACTTGTGTCTTTTATATCTCAAAAGAGATTGGCTTAAGACACAACCTGATCTTGTAGATTGAGTCCTGTCTCATTAACTGCTGCTAATCCCACCTTGTCAACATCATAGAGGCAGGATTTACAACACATAGGAAAATCACATCAGGTGACAAAACAGTGGACAATCACACAATACTGGGAACTAGCCAAGTCGACACACATAATTTTGGGGGACACAATTCAATCCATAACAATTACTTTTTAAAGAACTGTTATTTTTAAGAAGGGAGAGAAGATGTTATAGACTGATGAAATAAATCTGAAAAGAAGAGAGGTTTTTTGAAATATAGAGGAAGTGGAATGGGTAGCTAAGAGAATGTCAACGCCACCTCTTGGTCCTCAAAGAAGAGATGCATGGAAACAGCAGCTGCTGCTTGAGAGGGTTGTGAATTACTATGTATTATCAGACATATTTATATAATTGTATGTATATTTCCCTCAAATATATAATACAGATACGTGCGTGTGTGTGTGTATATATGTGTATATATATCTATGTCTATCCCTTTTATAAGAAAGCCAGGTGTTTTAAAGTGGCAGGAGTACTCTATGATAAAATTGAGGATGTAGCAAGTTCTCTGCAAAGAACAGGGCCTGCAGAGGACTCAGTGGACAGAATTAAATGACAGAGCAAAGGTGAACCAGGGAGGAGGCAGGACTGGGCTGAATAGAGAGGAAAGACAATAGTGAGGGGACCAGCAGGATGAGGGAGGTAACAGGGTTGAAAGACTCTCCAGAGAGACCCTCTGGGGTAGACCTGCTCTCTTTCCTATTTTTAAGGAGTGTCACTATGCCAAGGTCGCTGGGTGGCACAAATGGTTTGCAATTGACTACTAACCTAAAGGTTGGTGGTTCAACCCCACTCAGCAGCCATGCAGAAGAAAGGCCTGACAATCTGCTTCCATAAAGAAAACCTATGGAGCATTTCTACTCTCTAACACATGGCCTCCCCATGAATTTGAATCAGCTCAAGGGCGATGGTTTTTTGTTTTTGCCGTGCCAAAGGGGAAACAAAGCTCTTTTATTGTTTATCTGTTGTTTGCTTTTCACGGAAGTACATTGACAAACTTGAGTGGCAAAAAAAAAAAAAAAAAGCATCTAGGAACGGGAAAAAGTGATAATCCCTGTGTCTTCATGCTCAACCATAGGGAGTCTCCTCTTGGCCACATTAAAGTAGCCATTCGAGAATCTTCTCAGTGTTCGATTCACTCTTGTCGGCCTCCCTTCCCCTATACAGTGGATAGGTGTCTCCAAGAACAGAGCTCTTCATTCCGCAAACAGCCCAAAAAAACAAAACAAAACAAAAAAAACCCCACTGCCCTCGAGTCCATTTCCACTCATAGCGACACCATAGGGTTTCCGAGGTTGTAAATCTCTACTGAAGTAGACTGCCACATCTTTCTCCCGCGGAGCAGCTGGTGGTTTCAAACTGCCAACCTTTTGGTTAGCAGTCGATCGCTTTAACCACTGCACCACCAGGGCTCCAGCGCCAATTACTACCACTAGGTGGCACAACCACATAAGCAGTAGGTTGAGTGGGCGACAAAGGAGTTTCAAGGATGAGATCCATATATTCAAATATCTATTGCATTTTTGAAATCTTTACCACCAACTTGCTTTTTTGGTGCCCCAAAACTTGAGGCTGGGTATTTGGTCATAATGATAGAAATATCCCAGCACCAGGTGGCAGCAAATAGCAAGATAAATAAGGGAGGCTGTCAAACCATGGAGCTCATTTCTCTTTCGAATGGCCTCTCTAAATCATGGCCATACCCCTTTAACATTTGTAACTTACTCAAAAGCCATTTCTTCCTTTTCCCAGGCTTGCAGAGCCTCAGTTTTGCTCCAGTGTCTAACACCCACACCCACACACATGGCTCAGGTAAATCAAGAGTTGACTAAGCCAATCAGGATGTCTTATTCCCCTTGACACTGACTGGTTTAGGGATGGACATATGACCCAGTTCTAGCCAATAAGCAGTGAAGAGGCTGGGCATCTTCTGGAAAAAGATTTCTTAGCTCTTTAAAAAAGGGCCAAATACCCTAAAAAGCATGACCCCCGGACTCTGTCAACCCAGAACTAAAATCATTGCCAAGGCCAACTCTTCAGACAAAGATTAGACTGGACTATGGGACATAAAATGATACTCATGAAGAGACTAAATGGGCAGCTTCTGTCCAGAGGTGAGATGAGAAGGCAGAGAGGGTCAGGAGCTGTTTGAATGGACACAGGAAATCAGGGGTGGAAAGGACTGTGGTGTCACAGTATAGGGAAAGCAATTAGGGTCACATAACAATGTATGTATAAATTTTTGTATGAGAGACTAACTTGAATTGTAAATTTTCAGTCAAAGTACAATAAAAAATAATTAAAAAAAAAAAAGGCCAAATAAACAAAAAAGAGCCCTCATTCTTTTTTCTGCCAGGAGAGAAAAGAGGTTTGCCTCAGCAAGGAAGAGGTTCTTGGAAAAGTTAGAGAAAAAAGAAGACTGTCTTTTTTTTCAATGGGGCAGGGCGGGGTGGGGGCAGTGAAAAATAGAAAAATAGGTGAATGCTCCCTGCTGTGGATAAGCTGCTGCGAGGGCCCTAGGCAGCTTCAGAACTGTGTCTGAGCAGCGGCTATGTGGCCCTCTTCTCTCTCCTCCCTCCACCATTTTCCCAGTCTCTCCTAATAAGGTGGATAGTGTGGAGAGGATGCTGCAAGGGCAAGGGCCCCAGGCAGCTTCAGTACTGATTTACTGGAGGCTGAGCAGGGACCGTGGCCCCACAGAGCTCTTCTTGCTTCTCGCCTTTCAAGTCTCTTGTAAGATGCACTGTGTGGAGGGGAGAAGCCAGCGAGCACACTGCTTTCTCCTTGGCTGGCAGCCTCTTAACTCACTTGTGTGGTCCCAGGAAGCCCATGGACCCAGATGTCACACATCAGCTCAGTGACTTGTTTAATTACTTCTTCATCCTTTAAACAAATCTAAGTTCCTCTCATCCAAACCTAACTGTCCGCTTCAACCCTATCCCCATCTCCCTCTAACTACAAACCTATAGCTCTCCTTCACTTCACACCAGAAAACAGTATACCTGCTGTCTACACTTGCTGTCTTTACTTCTTCAGCTTGAATTCACTTAACCGTCTGTAATCTGGCACCTCTCTATACCACTCTAATGAAACTTCTTTGGATAAGGCTATTAATATGCTCCATAATGCCAAATCCAATGGATGCTTCTCTAACTCTGTCATATTGACTTGTTTGTGGCATTTGACACAGTTGACCATTCATTCATTCATTTAAGAATTATTTATTAAGCCTCTACTATGCACCAGTCAGGAGCCCTGGTGACGCAGCGGTCAAGTGCTGGCTGCTCCACAGGAGAAAGATGTGACAGTCTGCTTCTGAAAAGATTTACAGCCTTGGAAAACCTATGGAGCAGTTCTACTTTGTCCTATAAGGTCTCTACGAGCTGGAATCGACTTGATGGCAATGGGTTTGGTTTTTTGATGCTCCAGGCGTTGTTGTAGGTGCTGAAAATATATTGATGAGTAAAACGTTTCCAAATCCCTGTCTTCATGAAGTTTACATTCTAGTCAGAAGAGACAGACAATTAAAGTAAATTAATAAGAAAATTATATGGTACATCAGAAGGTGTTAAATTTTGTGGAGAAAAATGAAGCAAGAAAAGTGATAAAGAATACAAGAAGGATCTCAATATAGAGTGTTGCTGTATTAAATAAGTGGGCCAGAGAGAGAGAGCCTTTCTGAGATGACCTCTGAGCCAAGACCTAAAGGGGGTGAAGGAGAGATCCATGCAGAAATCTAGGGAGAATAGCTTTTCAGGCAGAGGGAACCATAAGTGCAAAGGCCTTGGGGTAGAGTGTGCATGGCATATTGGAAGAATAGCCACAAAGTTTTGTGTCAGGAGCAGAATGAATGAGAAAGAATAGTAAGGGATGCAGTCAGAGAGTAAGGAGAGGTGTGGTGGGAGAGATGGACACATCTCATAGGATCTTGTAAAAGTCTTTGAAAAGACTTTGGGTTTTACTCTGAGTTGGGGAGCCAATGAGAGTTTTGAGCAGAAGAGTTACATGACCCGGCTTGCTTTTTAAAGGAATCACACCTTGCTGCCATGTTAAGAATAGAAGAGTAGAATCAGGGAAATCAGTTAGGATGCTACTGTAATAACCTAGGTGAGAGGAGATGATAGATCAAGGTGGCAGTCTAGGTAGAGATGACAAGAAAAGTTAAGCCAACAGAATATGCAGATTGGGTGTGGGAATGAGAGACAGAAAGTAGAATCAAGGTGCCCAGTTCTTGAAACTTTCCTCATCTTCAACTCATAGACTCCTTCACTCCTAAGTTTTCTCCTTATTCTGTGTAGACATCTCTGCCTCTGTCCTTTAAATGATACTGTTCCCCAGGATTTGGTCTTCTTCCTTCACAGTCTATAGATTCTCTTGGTGGATCACAACCAAACCTGTGACTTCAACTTTCACTTGTATTCTGGGGCTCCCAAATACCTAACTCTATCTTTGATTTCCTTTCTGAGCCCCAGAAACATATATCCAGACCCTATTAGGCATTTCTACCCAGCTATCCCACAAGCTTCTTATATTCATTTTGTCTAAAATTGGGTTCGTGATCTTTTCCCCAAAGGGTGCCCCTCCTCCTGTATTTCCTTCCGTGTAGCTAAGAAGTGCAAAGGGCTTCACCTTTAGGCATGGTTAGATCCAGGGGCTCAAATAATGTTGTCAAGGTGCTCATTTTCTTTCTTATCTACTTCTACTTGTTCACTGGATTTATTCTCAGGTTCTTTCCATTTTTCAGGAATGATGTCTAATGATTCAAACCTACATGCCTGTTACTCTTAATTTAAAAGGATGAGAGTCCCTCTCTTTCCTATTAAAAGAAAGGATATCAACATATCAAATCTCAGAGTAGTTCCTGGTTGATTTTGTTTGGCTTATGTGCCCATTCTGTAACCCAATCACTGGGGTCAGGAGGATAGAGCACTCTAACTGGCTAGCCTTGGTTAAATGTCCACTGTGATGGTTAAGATTGTGTGTCAACTTGGCTGGGCCAAGATTCTAAGTGTTTATATGTGATCACTCCCATGACTGAATCTGCTGTGAGTAGCCAATCAGTTGAAAGGGAGTTTCCTTGGGGTTGTGGCCTGTATCTGAATATAAGCATTCCTTCTGGCTTTTTGCTCACTCTGGATCCTGTGGCTGCCTTCTGTTTGTCTGACTCCGGTTCTTCGGACTTGAGCTATCAGCTTATCTGCTGATCTTGGGATTTATCAATCTTCACAGCCTCTGAGCAGAGCCCTGCTCTCCGACCTGCCAATCTTGGGTTCGCCAGCCCCTGCAGCTACGTGAATAGGGAGAAGCATCTATCCTAATCCACGGACTTGGGACATTCCAGCCTCTACAATTGCATGAGCTGTTTCTTTGATATAAATCTCTTTTATATATATTTATACACTTTACTGGCTTTGCTTCTCTAGAGAACAGCCTAAGACATCCACCTTTTGGGAAGAAGAGACAATGTGACTGATAGCCCTCCAAGACCACATGGAATAGGGGTGGTATGGTTCCCTAAGGGAAAAGGAGGGTGCTGTTTTCAGAAGAGAGATGTTGGGCAGACAAGAAAGACAAGAACAGCAGAGATCCACGACAGTCACACTATCATATTCTCTCACAGTATCTATACTCTTTATTTACTTATTTTCTGTAATTATGTGTTCATTTTCCTGACTATTTGTTTAACATCTATTTCCTCCACCAGACTGAAACTCCATGAAGGTATAACCATGTCTACCACAGTATCTTCTGGTTCATAGTAGGCACTTACTAAACATTTGATGAATGGATGAATGTCCTCCTAAGAGGCCCAAAGGCTTGCCTTTTTCTAATCTATGTCCACCTTACCATCATAATGGTCTTCTTAATATGTAAATCTGATAATGTTACTTTCCAATCAGTGGTGGAGATTTCAAGCTAAACTTCATAGTTTTTCATGAATTGGCCATTGTCTGGAGTAAGAGCAAGTAAACTGAGACACTTGACTAAAGTAAAAAAGGCCGCTTTAGGGTTTAGGGTCCTACTTCATCTTACCTTTCTTTTAATACATGCAAACCCCTGGAGGTGGAGCCAACATGGCGCTATAGACAGAAGCACCATGCCTCCCTCTGCAGCAAAGACCTGAAAAACTAAGCAAAACAGATACAAACATCAATCCTGGAATCCTAACTGTCAAATAAAGGGATAAAGAACTCAATCAAGCACTGAATGGAATAAGAAACTGACAGAGAACAGAGAATAAGGAGAGCTAAAGTGGTAACTTTGGTGAAGGGTTAGACAGTACACAGTACTGGGGAAGTCGGCACAACTTGACCGAGGCAAAGTCATAGAAGCTTCCTAGACACATCCAAACTCCCTGAGCGACCAAGTTACTGGATCTGAGGGCTAGGGACCATGGTCTCAGGAGACATCTAGCTCAATTGGCAAAACATAGTTCATAAAGAAAATGTTCTACACACAACTTTGGTGAGTAGCATCTGGGGTCTTAAAAGCCTGTGAGTGGCCATCTAAGATACTCTACTGGTCCCACCCTGTCTGGAGCAAGAGAAAATGAAGAAAACCAAAGACACACGGGAAAGATTAGTCCAAAGGACTACCACAGCCTCCACCAGACTGAGTCCAGCACAACTAGATGGTGCCCAGCTACCACTACTGACTGCTCTGACAGGGACCTCAGTAGAGGGTCCTGGATAGAGCTGGAGAAAAATATAGAACAAAATTCTAACTCACAAAAAAAGACCAGACTTACTGGTGTGACAGACTGGAGAAATTCCGAGAGTATAGCCCTTGGGCACCCTTTTAACTCAGTACAGAACTCTCTCCTGAGGTTCACCCTTCAGCCAAAGATTAGACAGTCCCATAAAACAAACAATAATACATGTAGCTCAATCTTGTATACGAGACTAAATGGGCACACCAGCCTATGGGCAAAGACGAGAAGGCAGGAAGGGACATGAAAGCTGGACAAATGGAAATGGGGAACCCAAGGTCAAGAAGGGGAGAGTATTGACACATTGTGGCGTTGGCAACTAATGTCACAAAACAATATGTGTATTAATTGTTTAATGAGAAACTAATTTACTCTGTAAACCTTCATGTAAAGAACAATAAAAAGAGAAAAGAAAAAAAAAGCAAACCCCTGACTTGTTCTTTAAGGCCTGTAACTAAATGTAAACTAAAGAAAGTTTGTTTGTTTTTTTTTTCTTCAGTGGTTAAGCTAAGAGAATAACGATATCAAGACCTTTCCTGAAACAATGCCTCAGGAAGAAGACCTTGATGCTGACTCTTATCCCGGTCTCCTAGGCAACTACTGACAAGAAAAATTTCACTTGAGCAATCTGTTTCTAAGAGAGAAGTGTCGTATAACCTCCCTCCTAGCCCCTACTTCCAGTAAACCTGCCTTGTATTAATCTAAGTTTGTAAGGTCCAATCAAAATAGTGCCCTTCAAGTTCTTTGATCTCACCCCTTAAAAGGTCTCTGCAGCTTCACCATTTTGAAAACATTTGTTCACTGTGTAAAATCAGACGTTTTCTGCAGTCTAGAATTGTCGCAGCGGCGATGGTAATCGGGACGGCGAAGACAGTAACCAACTACACAACTCTTACAGAGAAGTGGGGCCAGGAGGGTCACTCTGAGGAGTCGACCCCCACTTCAGTCCCAGGAGTTTATTTTATAGTCAATACAGCAAGTGATAAAGCAATTAACATAACAATGGGCTTTGGGAGTGGGCAAGGGAGAAGGAATTCAGGTAAACAAGTCAATCAGTAAAGGGACAATAGGGTTTGGGAGAACACATCCGGACAAGTCTCGACATGTTGGAGACAAGTCTCAACATGCTGTGCAGCATAGAGGCCTGTGGGGGCTGCAGTTGTCAATAGTACAGCCATGTTTAAATGGCATATATCCCCACATAGAATGTTATCGAACCTTCAATAAATCTCCTTGCTTTACTTTAGCAGAGTGTTTATTACTCTTAGATATAAAATAGTTGCAGCAGCGGGATTAGGAGATATCACCTTTGGCGACCTCCCAAGACATCATGAAATTGGACCTGTTGTACCACATGAGCATCTTTGTAACCTTTCCACTTTCCCAGGGTCCCAGCAAAGTCGCCCCAGGTAAACAGCCACCCAAACAGAACTCTGCCTTTTTGCATTGAGTTCCTGGAGATTAACGGTTGGTTATCTGTCTCTGTTTCTTTTCTCTGTGTTTCTCTTTCATACTCTCATTTTTTCAAACATTCTACAAGTTCCAATTCACAAAGGGAGAGAGGTGACAGCTCCTTCTTGTTTTGTAAGGTTACTCACTCCTTCCTTTCAAGTGCACATTTAAGGACCCCAAAGGGGGTATTTGTTTGAGCTCCTGATCCTCAGGAGTGCTAATTCACAGGGGGAAGGTAGTAGCTCCTGCCTGTCTTGTACTTTGGTCCATAATGTAGCTTTATCTGATTGGGGACCCTTTTAAGTTAGTGGCCACTGTGAGAATCTTTTGAACTTTCTGCTCTTGTTTTCTCTGGGTTTTTTCTCTCACACATGCAGGTTAATGGTTTTGGCAAGTATGCCTATTTTGACTAGCTTGTTTATAAGCAATTTAAAGTTGGTTAAATCCTTGTTGAAGCTTGAACTCCCTTATTTATACCAGCTAGTCTGTATAATCATTAAGCAAAGGGAAGTCCCTCTAATTTAAAAATGAAAGATCTAACTTGAGCCATAAAAAACAAACAAACAAAGCCTCACGGGACTGGGAAAATATTACAGCTTTCTAAGTCCCCAATGCCAAAACAACTAGTGCAAAGCAAGAAAGAAAAGGAGCAAGGAAAAAACAAAACAAAACCTTCCGAAATAACTTATGTTAAAGCAACTTTAGAAAGACTTTAAGAGGCCTACGCTGGAATTCTTTAACAACTATAAACTAAAAAAGAAGGTTTCCTCTGTGTTATCAGGCAAATGCGCTGACCATGCTTCCTGCATTTAAGATAGTGGAGAGAGCTCCATAAATGACTCAAATCTCTACAGATATTACCCAAAACTTCTGACCTTCAAAATTAATTACCAGGTAGCTGAATAAGCTACTTCTCCCAAATTTATTTATTGATGATTTCAATTTTTAAAAGATTTTAAAAATGTCTTTAAATAAGTGAGCTTAGATTTCTCCTCTACCAGGATGCTGATTTAAAGTTCATGCTTAAGAACAGCTATAAGTTGAATACTTAGAAGTAATTTAGAATCTCAGTGATTGCTTTAAGAAAATGAGTTCCCATTTTGCATTGTCTTTTCTTTCCTCTAAGGAGCTTTTGTTTAATGCTAAGAGACTAAATTACTTATGTTGTGTAATATTAAATAAGCCTGGGCTTGGAGCTGGCCAATAAATTCATAGTTTTTCGGTTTCGTTTTGTGTTGAGAGCTTGCCTCTAACATTATGTTTAAGTTTTTGTCATTCATCGAGTGGAAGGTCATAGCTAGAATTTACCGTTTTTCATGAAGCTGTCTTTTCTTTTCCAGGAAAAACTATATTTTGTACCTGTGCTTTCGGTAATTACTCTGAAAAACTTTGATATGAATTAATATATTTTTTTAAGTGTACTGAAAAAGGATGAGTTGTTTATTTTAGTTGATGTAACAAGACCTTAAAAAGAAACCAATTATTCTAAATTTCTTCTTTAAACAATCCTATAAAATCCTATAAAATAAGATTATAAACATATAATTTTTTTAAACCTCCAGATGGTATTAAGTTAAATTATAATATTTCTTCAAAGAACTTACTCTGATTGGTGTTAAATGATAAATAAGCACTTATTAAATTAAACAGTCCTAATATTCCCAGGGCAGAGCCTTGGTGGTGTGGTGGTTAAGAGCTCAGCTGCTAACCAAAAGGTCAGCAGTTCAAATCCACCAGCTACTCCTTGGAAATCCAATGGGGCAGTTCTACTTTGTCCTAAAGGGTCACTATGAGTCGGAATCAATTTGACATCCTCTAACAACAATATTCCCAAGAATGAATAAGACTAAATTCATTCTAATAAAGTTTTTATGTTTTATAAAATGCCAACTTAAAATAGTTTCCAAGATGAGAAAGAAGAAAGGAGAATTTAAATGGATATATAGAAAGTAGTAGAAAATCAGAGGAAAGTTAAATAGGAAGTTAAAGATATTAAAGAAGGCTAAACTTATGTCACAGAGAAAAGATATGTGTATGTATGTTCGGGTCTAACAATAAATGTGTTTGCCACTAAGGATTACACTATGAGAAATATAACAAAGACAGGAATTTGGAAAGTTTGTTAAATATTTTTTGTTTAATATAATCAAGGTTCTTGTTTATTGCAACTAAAAGTTTAATTGATTAAATCATAAGAATTTCAAGGCCTTAGTATCAAATAACATATAAACAAAGAATTGTGTTTCTTCCTGTTAAAATAAGAAAATTTTCTTTAATTACTAAGCTAAAGAGTTCGTTTATTCTTTATGTAATCTGCCTTGAAAACAAGTGTTCGGTTTCTCATTAAAATAAAACTCCTGAGTTAAAACCAAGCTACATGGTTTTTTAAAAACTAAGGTTCTTGCATTTGAAATCTTTGCTTTAAATAACTTAAATATTATTTCTCAGTAATCTATAATAAACTCCTGACAATTTTGAAACTCTGTAGAAAGGCACAAAATATTTGTTTCTGTTTTGTTTTTTAAAAAAAATACAAAAAAGGTATATTTAATATATTATGAGTCACATAAAACGTTTGTCAAATCAGAAAAATGCCAAATTTTCTTTGAGTTAAAATTTATATGTCAGTAATATTTGAATGATACTAAACAAACAAGTACATGATATTATGTCATAATATTATTATTTCAATTGCTAACTTGGTCAAAACTTAATTTATTTTAAATCTAGCATCATCAAGCCAATGGTTTAACTAAGGAAATTCACATCGTTTCAGATGCTTAATCTCAAAATTATCATGTGTTATATCTGAAGCTCTTTGAAAACAAGGTTTTAAAGATGTTTTTGTCTAAATTGACTCTATTTGGCTTTGCATTACTTTTGTAATTCTCATCAAGTATTTCACTATTAAAAAGTAGTAGTGTTATCATAAGTATCACGGCCATATTAAGTTTTGTAATTCACTGATAGGTTTTACTTTATAGACTTGTTGAAAACCCTTGAACATGATATTTCAACAAAAAAAATGGATTATATCAAACTTATAATAGTTCAGACATGGATACAATTGGACTAAATCAAGATTTTTAGAACTTTTGTGCAGAAACTAACGAGGTTCTTCAAGTTACTGCTAATCTAGAATGATGTGGAACCAAGATTAGCTACATGGAACTAAGCAAACTAAAAGAATTATCATTAGATTTTATAAGAGTATCGCTAATATTCAATATTCTAATTTTTTAGATGTAAGAAACCATTTTTATTTTCCTTTCCCTCTTTTAATATAAAAATCTGTTATTTCAGTAACTAATAACATTATGTTGGTTACAGAGTATCCTATAAATTAAAAGATGTTATAACACATATTAAAGTTATAATTAAGTATATTCAGAATGTTTTAAATGATTCCACCTGTGGATTCCAAGAAACAAATATTGAAATAACTATAATAAGAAAAGTAGTTCTTCAAACAAAATGGGCCACTTTTATGTTACCTATATAACTCTAATACTGTTAAACATTGCCAATCTTTAACCCAATATTCTAAGAAATGTTTTCACAGGTTAAAAAAGCTTTGACAACCAAAAATCAAAATCCCAAAATCTGCCTGATATTGTTCAAAGGGACCATGTATATTAGAAAAGACATCAGATAAAAGATTTCCTTGAATCTCATTGGAAAAGACTGTATGTAATTCTCCTTACTAACCCTTATGCTGCTAACTTACAGGGAGTTAAGATTTAGATGCACCTCTCCCAATTAAAGAAGCCTGCAACTCCTGTTTGGACTGTCCAGCTCACCAAAGGACTTAAACTGAAATTCAAATATTACAAGGATCAGAAACAGATGACACCTGGTGTAGACTGCTGATCCCAAGACTTCCAGACCAGGCATGTATTCACCTCAACAATTTACTCATACAGACAATCAAAATTATTGGATTGTGCCTTACAATTTTTGATTTTCTGATAACTCTAACTGTGCTACACCTAGTTAATCTCCTTCCATGGTGACTATTTTACATAGAGACCCTTGAACTAATTGCTTTCTGCTAGATACTTACAGCCTTTAAAGTAGCTTTATTTTATTAACTTAGACTCATAGAATGATAATGTATTTGTTTCACCAGTTAATAATTTAAGCTATTATTTAATCATTCATTTCTCACTCATGCAGGCTGTTGAGATTCTTAGAATTTTATTTTTAGCAGCACTGATGGTTCTCATGAGATTACATTTAGGTTACCTCATCCCTATGTCAGGAAATTTCCCTCCATGGTGTTAGTTTTTTGTATCCTCACTAGAGGTTATTGTCCCTTGTCTAATACTTATTACCTTTGAAGTTGTTTTCTTCTATAAACAGGAACTCATAAATTGTTAATTTTAACTTACTGCTTTCATGCTAGAATTATTAGATAATATTGGATTAATCATCATCATTTTACTAGTTATAATACTGTTTTAGTGTTAAGAATAGTATAGATGCCTTTAAATGAGGGAGGAATATAGTTTGGAATTAATATAATTTTTATGACTATTGCCTTATTATACTATTTTTGACTAATATTTTTGCATTATAGAGCTCTCCTTAAGTATTCTCCTGCTGGCTCTCATAGCCCATATTGAAATCTGGCAGGAGAATGCCTTTATACGACTATTCCAAGCTGTAGTCAGTGCCAACAGTCTTACCAATTGTTGGATTTGTCTTTCCAATCCTCGTTCAGGGACGAAAACTCAGACCCACTAGCATGTCCTGTCCTCAATTATACCTTTGTACGTAGGGCCTTTGTAAACTATACTGCCACTTTTAAATAGGTCATTCGTGTTAGGTTATGACACCTGCCAGATGTTTCTGATTGTCTTCAGGTGCCTTGCTTTAGTCTTACTCATATTCTGGAAGAATACTTAAAATGAACCAGAAAAACTGCCGTTAATATTGAAGTTCTAACCTCTTTCTCCTGGAAAAGATATAAGAGAGGAGTTTCTAAATATTTGGTTGCTCACTCTATTATCAAAACTTCTCCCCAGAATGTGCAAGATATACTTCTGGGTTTTGTAACAAAATAAAGATTTAATTGGATGAGGGAGGTTCCCCCTTTGTAATCATGTCCTAGCTGAAGATTGGTTTCAGCTGGTAAACAAGTCCATCCCATAGCCTGATAAGTGACTGAAAATCATATGTTATGTGCCCCTTCTGGGTATGTATTTTTTTTTCTTTTCTTTTTTATATTTTATTGTACTGCAGGTGAAGGCTTACAGAACAAATAGTTTCTCATGAAACAGTAGTACACATGTTATTTTATGACATTGGTTAACAACCCCACAATATATTAACCCTCTAACTTCTCAACCTTTTTTTTTTTTGGTGAAAATACACATAGCCAAAGATGCACTGTTTCAAAAATTTCTACATACACAGTTCAGTGACATTGACTATGCTCTTCCAATTGTGCTGTTATTCTCACTTAAGATGAAGGCTTAGGGAACAAAATAGTTTCTCATTTAACAGTTACTACAAATGTTGCCCTATGACAATGGTTAACAATCTCACAACACATCAACAA
>NW_004444081.1:5355831-5387062 GCF_000243295.1 Trichechus manatus latirostris
TCCTGTACCTCGTTAGTCTCATTTGGTTTTACAGGACTGTCCACTCCCAGGCTGAACAGTGAACCTCGGAGGTAACTTCACCAGTGAGCTAAAAGTGTGTCCGGGGGTCATACTCTCGAGGTTTCTCCAGTCTCCTTTAGGCCAGTAAATCTGGACTTTTTTTTTTTGTGTTAGAATTATGCTCTACATCCTTCTCCAGCTCTGTCCAGAACCCTCTGTTGTGATCCTGGTCAGAGCAGTCAGTGTTGGTAGCCGGGCACCATCTAGCTGTACTGGACTCAGGCCGGTGGAGGCCTTGGTAGCTGTGGACAATTTAGTCCTTCGGACTAATCTTTTCCTTGTACCCTGTTCTCTTCATTCTCCATTGCTCCCGAAGGGATGAGACCAATGGAGTATCTTAGATGGCCGCTCACAGGCTTTTAAGATCCCAGACACTACTCACCAAGGTAGATTGTAAAGCATTGTCTTTATAAGCTGTGTCATGCCAATTGAGCTAGATGTTCCCCGAGACCATGGTCCTGGGTATGTATTTTTATGTGGAGGTCAATTCCCCTATACTTGGGCAATGCCATGCATGGATGAATGAAGAATGATGGGACAATGTACGTTAAGAAACTTAGGAGTCCCCATGGGTGTTCATTCTTACAATGAAAGCCTTCATTAAAGCAAAAATTTTAAGCTTTTAGAGAGAATCAGAAACAAACAAGAATACTGGGATGAGCAAGGCAAGTATAGTACCATCATCTTAAAAAATAATTCAGGACTAGGCTACTCATTTCTTAGGGCATTTCTGCCTCAGTATGGAGTTGCAGACTTAGAGCATGCCATCCAGAAGTTCTCTAATACCATGGAGCAACTGGTAGATTATGTTGCAGGCAGCATAGCATAGCAGCCATAGAGAAATCCTAAAATTCTTTAGCCACTGTTGTTATTGATAATAGAATTTCCCTAGGTTTTTTTCCTTGCTCAAAGAAGGGTGTCTGTGCCATAGTTAATATTTCATGTTGCATTTAGATTAACACGTCCAGTAAGGTCAAATATGATGTTGAACAGATCCGTAAAAAATCTACTTAGCCTCACATACCTGCTCCTGATGAAAGCAAATGCCCCTTCTTTGATGTTTGTAGTTGGCTACCAAAAAGAGTTGGATCCTAGGTCAGGTCACTCCTATTTGCCAGAGTAATCATACTAATTATAACTATTAGTGTAATCAGACTAATTAAATGTTGTCTAAGGTGTATGACCAAAGAAGCCACATGAACCATTAACCAGATGCTCATGCTGCTGGTGTATATAGAGTTTGCCCATCTCTGTAATAAGATAGAGAGACCTCACACCCTGGACTAGCCATTTGAAATAGTCAAATTGTTCCTCTAACATGGCCCCAATCTTTACTAACCCACATCCACAAGATTAATGGAAGCTGAACGTCAAGCTATTGCATGGTGAAGAGATCCAGTGGTAGCCGACTACTGAAAAGAAATCAGGCAGTGCCTAGCTACCAAAAAGTAGCATCCGAGGTCTCAAAGGTTTGTTATGATAGCTTAAGAACAGCAATGTAAAGGCTCACTAAACTTGAGCAGCCATCAGAAGAACACACTTCAAGTCCATGCAGAAAAAACATTCATTCAAAAAGTGATCAAAGAATGTTCACAGAAATCCTTATCAAAAGGAGGGAATGAGTAAGAGGCACTTAAGTAAAAATGGCTGTTTTAGGGTTTAGGGCCCTACTCCATCTTGCCCTTCTTTTAATACATGGAAACCTCTGACTTATCCTTTAAGGCCTGTAATTAAAAGTAAACTAAAAAAGAAAGTTTTTTTTCTTTTTCTCTGTGGTTAAGCTGAAAGAATAATGATATCAAGACCCTTCCTAGAAGAAGACCTTGATGCTGACTCTTACCTGGGTCTCCTAGGCAACCACTGACATGAAAAATTGCACTTGAGCAAGTTGTTTCTAAGAGAGAAATGTCCTGTCATCCCCCTCCTAGCTCCTGCTTCCAGTAAACCCACCTGTGTTAAACTAAGTTTGTAATGTCCAATCAAAATAGTGTACCTCAAGGTATTTGTTCTCACCCTTTAAAAGGTCCCTGCAGCTTCACCATTTTGGAAGTGTTTGTTCACTCTGTAAAATCAGATGTTTTCCATAGTCTGTACTGTTATCAAACCTTCAATGAGTCTCCTTGCTTTACTTTAACAGAGTGTTTATTATTCTTAGACAGTCTACCTACTAGTCTCCTCACTTAGCACTTTCCCAGGTATACTCAATGTTCCAGACATCTGATCTGCTGGTTTCTTGCCTGGTTACTTTTGCATATATTATTATTATTCCTGTCTAGAATGCTTATCCTCCAACTTTTTTCTCTAGCCAACTCCAATAAATCCTTCAGAATCTGATGCTTGTCACCTTTTCTCAGAAGCCTTTCTGGAGCTCAGTCTGTTAGATAGCCTCCTCTGTGCCTCTATAACATATTGTGTTCCTTTCTGTATACCATAGTTTGTTGGTTCATTTAAATTTCTCCTCATCTAGACTACAATCTCCTTGAAGGCCAGGATTTTGTTTTACTAATTTTTGCTGACACAGTACCCAAAATCCTCCTCAAATTGAATCAGTCATTTCCTTCTGTGTACTTACCTCTATTGCAGTATATACCACAATACTGATGTTTATCTCCCTTGCCCTAGAGGACATTATGCATTATTAATCTCTGTAACCAGCCTGGTGCTGCTGAGTTACTCTGACATGACTAAGAAGAATCACGATGGCGAGATTATATTAATATTGCTAGAACTCTTAAAGATTGAGTCATATCAGAGTTCCAGGGATTACTTCTATATCTGTAGTCATGTAGTTTTTTGACAAGTAGACATAATAGTATTTTGTGTTATTTTGAAATCTTCTAGGTGCTTTTTAATCTTTACTGTGAATCAATAAATCCTATCTACTGAGATAAGCAAGGGGTGGGTTTTATTATTTTTTTATTGAAGGAGAAGATAAGATTTGTAATTAAATGGTTTGCCTTAAATTATCCAGTAAATCTGGGTGAAACCAAGACTAAAAGGAAATGAAATTTGGTCATCCACAAGTCTAGCACTTTATCAGCAAGATTTCACTAGATAAAAGCTTTCAGACAAATGAACTTTAGAAAAATAATCTTCTGGCTCTAGCCTAGAGTCATTATAAATTGATGATTAAAAGAGGGAAAAAACAACAAATGGTCATCGTTGCTTAGTGCAAACAGAAGCGAAATAATTGGACATTTCACTGTTCAACTGTTTTTAGCAATGTCCCCTTGTAATTTACAAAGTATTTTTATGTACATTATTCTCATTTGATCTTTATAACAATTTTATGAGTTTTCAGGTCACTGCAGAAATTATTGTCCTCTTTTATTGGATAAGGAAACTAAAGCTCACAGTATCCAGTAGCTGTAAGTTTTTTAGCACAGAATCCTACTCAATTCACCTTTGTATCCACAATGCCCCTAGCACAGATCTTGCAAAATTATGCTCTATATGTGCTTGGTGAATGGGTGAATGAATGCATGCAATTTTATCTTGATACTAATGTCAGGTTCTTGGTGCTTTCTGGTCTTTCTAGAAAATTTGTTCTTGATTTTTTTTCACTGAGCTATCCATTGGCCAACATAATGGAGTCAAAATCTTAGATAAACCCACCACATTTAACTTGAGCAGTGTTCTCTATAGCCCCAAATTTGACTTCAGCTGAAATTCCTAATTCTTCAAGTTCCAAAGTGATCTTTCACTCTCCCTCTTCAGAATATTTCCCCTCCCTCAAACTATCTAGTGGAACCCATTACCAAAAAACCAAACTCGCTGCTGTAGAGTCGATTCCGACTCATAGCAACCCTATTGGACAGAGTAGAACTGCCCCCATAGGGTTTCCAAGCAGTGCCTGGTGGATTCAAACTGCCGACCTTTTGGTTAGCAGCTGCAGCACTTAACTACTACACCACCATGGTGGAACCCATTAGTGGGTGGTAAATTAACTTGGGGATTGTGATAAAAATTAAAAAAAAAAAAAAAAAAATCAGAGTGCATATAATAAGCGTAAGCCCTTATTCATGAAACTTCTGTATCAGGGTTGCAATAATGAAATGTATTCCTTACCATGGGTTGTGGTCAAAAAGTTTGAAAACCATCTTGCTTGAAAATGTAAAATTTTCTCTAGAATGGAACTGCTAGTCTGTGACCATATTGATAGCCAACCAGGAGCTGCTTAGTCATTGTCAAACAAAACCTTAAGTGATAGCCCTGTGTGTGGCTCAATTAGCAGCTGCTTAGACCAAGCAGAACCTGCCCCCTCCTGTCCATTGTCCTCAAAATGCTGGGTGTGTCTCACATCAGTCAAACCCAGTTTACTAACCCAAATGCCAAAGAAAAAAATGTGATTTGTCTTACTGCACCTACATGCCATGATAACCTATGTAGTCCATAATGTTTGTATGTACTTCCTTCTGAGAGACAGTATAAAATGTTCTGCCTCCCTTTGTTCGGGGAGCTTGAAGTATACACCTCCTTGCTCTTCCTCCCTCCTCACTTCAGTGTGTCTTTATTGACTAGAAGCCGCACCAAGCAGGACCTGCTTTGGGTTACAGTATTTAGCAGGTTTCAGACTTTTTCAACTTTCTTGACATGACCTCTGTTTAAGAAAAAACTCTGCTCACAAATAGGTGGAATAATTACAAACCTAAAAAGCACTTTTGTGTATAAGAAAGCCTTTGATTTTATTTAAGAATTTCTTGAGCACTCAGATGGGCCTTTGGTCTAAATATAATTTTCTGAATTAAAAAAGTGTGTTTAGTCTCCATCTTCAGAAGAAGGCCATTTAAAGTATCATCTCTTGGTAGACTTACGTTCATCCTCTTCCTTGCTCATTTGGTGACAGCTGAGGAATCTTCTAATTGATTTAACATTTTTAAAATTTCTTCTAAGATTCAAGAAGTTTTGTTAATAAATAGCACTCAGATGGCGAAGGAGGAATGTGAGGAAGTTTTGAAAAAACAGAACAGAGACAGTGATAATCATGTAAACGATAGTCTCTGGGGAACGCTGACTTATTTTACATGAGGACATTTTGCATACAAAGGGTCCAGATGGGACTGAAGTTCAGCAACTTGACACTGTGGTGCTCTGGTAGAAACAGCGTGGATCCTGAAACCTAAGATCTGGGTCCTGCCACTTACTTGTGTGTAATCCTAGAACATAAACCACTTAAAATCTCAGAGCCTGCTTTGTCATCTATAAAATGGAGATAATAAAAAGATAGGCTATTTACCTCATGTAACTGCTGTTTTAAGATCAAATGCCTTTAATACAGCAGATATAATGTCAGTTGCTTTACATAGTCCATCAAAAATATTATGTGGTAAGAAACCCTTTTATCTGATGTGACTGGAACCAGTAATTTGTACATTTATCTAAAAAGTCAAAGGGTGGAAATGTTACCGGGTGGAAACCCCAGGTTCTTGCTTGGCATGACTCATACTGGCTGATAAACGAGAGACCAAGGTGGGAGAACAGGAAAGCCATCTTTATTTCATTGTACAAGGAAAGGAGTCAGTCGGAGCTGCTGCTGCCAAGACTGCTCCCCAAGGGCAGGCAGGCAAGTTACTTTTAAAGGGGTTTACAAGTAGGGAATTCATACAAGTTGCATCTGCAACATTCTTAAGCATACCATGCAAGTGCAATGGGGTTTACACATAACCTCCAAGCAAAAGCAGGGTTCAAATGAATAGCTGGGGGGGGCGGGGAGCCAGCAGATGAAACAGGATTTTTCAATAGAACACTGTGGGGGAGGAAGCCAGGCAAAGAAAACATGATTTTTAATACAGCACTGTGGGGGCTCTGTCTCAGAATCATGAAATAATATATACTCAGACATTTTTACTTATTTTAATCTAAAACAAACAAATATATACCCATCCACTTTTGATGTAGGGCTAAGGCTTTTTCCTTGAGTATGAGTCTGTTGATTGTTTTTTTCTGCATAAAGTGAACCCAAGATGTATCTCCTCTAATTTCCAGTTTTGTTTCTTTAGAGTATGAACTAAAACACTGAGAAAGGATCTGAGTGCTGACCTAAATTTTTATTACTTTTTTAGTTTCTGTTATTTCACACACATTTATAAAAAACAAAAAAACCAAGCCTGCTGTCATCAAGTCGATTCTGACTCATGGCAACCCTATAGGACAGAGTAGAACTGTCTTATAGGGTTTCCAAGGAGCGGCTGGGAGATTTGAACTGCCAACCTTTTGGTTAGCAGCCTGAGCTCTTAACCACTGCACCACCAGGCTCCACCCACATTAGTCAATAGCAATTATTTTTAGCAACTTGCTTCTATTGAGTCATTTCAAACCATTCAGCTTAGTTTTCATAGAAACAACACTTTTTGCATTCATATTTTATTAATTTACACAATATTTAATTACTTTATATAATTAGAATAACAAGTAAAAAGAAGTGATGTTATACAGTCCACTGGTGGGAGCTGAGCATAGGCATGGCTGAGAGCATTCAGTATGCTGTGGGCATCAGTGAACATACTTTTCAGAAGGGAGTCCGTTAAGTGTAGGTTAGATAAGGGACCTTCAGCTGGGTTATTAACCCCATTTCCAGATGAGGCAACCGAGGCTTAGAAAGTTGAGACTTGCCATTTCTTATTGACTCAAATATGAAGAGCTCAGACAGAGACACAGAGAGGGGAAACCTAACCTAGCTATTAAAGGTTAGAGCAGATTTTCAGGGGGGTGACACTTGAACTGGGTCAAGAACGTAATAGGAGAAAATCACACTTTAAATAAGAGGAAGAACAATTCAGGCAGAGAAAACAAAGGTAGTAAAATCCAAAAAGAATATGAAAAATACAGAATTTGTTTAATAAAGCTTCTTGATTAGAGCTTAGGATGTATAGGGGTGGGGAGGGGTGGGAAAAGGTGGGGAAAGACTGGAGGTCCAAATTGGGATGATTTCGTGCGCTAAATCGTCTAAATTTACTGAAAGGCTACTGGGAGCCATAAGATGACTTTAGAGCGGCATCACAATCAGATTTATAGTTCAGAAAGATCATTGCCATGGCTGGACTAAGGATGGACTAGAATCAGACCAGAATAAAGGAGACTAGTTGGGAGGCTATTGCAGGGAAATTAAGAGAACAGTTAGTGTTGGTGACATGCCCACCACGGAATTCTCTTCCCACCGGACCACCTCCCTTTAGCCAACAAGTGTGGGAAAGAAGAAAGGAACAATGACTTCGTAGGTATTGTTCCTGCCATCCCTACTACTGGTTTAAAATAAGACAGATTTCTAGCAATATCCTGTACCTGCCCATCCTTTCCACACATTATGCAGCTTAAAAAGAAGTACCATAAAGGGTGATTAAATGCCCGCCTCTATGTAGGCTAATTCTGTTTTTGTGGGCTAGCCTGGAAACCCATTAAAACACTACATACCATTTTATATAACTATGAAGTAAAATTAAATGAAGCAGCCCCTAAAAATTAAAAATAAAATCAAACGAACAGAAATGTATATGAAGTTCGTGGCATAGCTTCAAAGAAAGAAACTATGCCAGGTAACTTGAAATCTCAGGATTTTGACTGTGAACTCATAGTGGTATGCACCTTAAAGACAAAAAACAAAACACCAAAAAACGTTAAACTGCAATCATATTATTGGTGTAATGTGGTATTGATATTCTGAGACTTTGGGTTAGGTATTATGGGATTACAGTAATGAATAATTATGTGACATTCTATCATTCCTGGTATTAAGAACTGGCATTCTTAGTATTTGAGCTACACATAGATCAAAGAAATTACTCTGTAGCCTTGAATTTAACTGGGGAGTATCAGTATAAATTCATGATGTATTTTATCTTAAAAACACACACCACCACCACCACCACCACCAAAGCATATTACATATTAGGAAAAAAAAAAAAAAAATCAAACCCGTGCTGTCAATTCCATCTCACAGCGACCCTTTAGGACAGAGAAGAACTGCCCCATAAGGTTTCCAAGGCTGTACATTTCTATGGAAGCAAACTGCCATGTGTTTCTCCCTCAGAGTGGCTGGTAGATTCAGACTGTGGACCTTTCGTTTGCAGCTGAGCGCTTAACCACTGCGCCTAGAAAAAGTGACTAAGCAATCTCAATGAGCATCACTAGTGCTCTGATTCCAGTTTCCAAATACTGTTTCCCAGTAAAAGGAACTAGGCCTCCTCGAAACTCTTACTTCCAGATCAAGCAGGAAATGTACAAGGCAAGCAGGTGGGGTTATAGATGACATAAGATTGGCTGCCAGCTGGTAACTGCTGAAGCTAGATGATGGGTACTGGATGTTCTTTATACTATTCTACTTTCGTGTATTTTTCAGATTTTTCCATTCTAAAAAGTTTCCTTAAAAAGCAGTAAATTAAAACAAAAAAGCTGTAAATTAATCACAAGTAATTCAAAGAAAAGACAAGGTATACAGTACTTACTTTTACTGAAGGGTGGTATTGAAATATGCGAAATAAGTATCAGTATGTTGGAAAAAAACTATTATCTACTAGTATGTGGCAAAATGCTTTTGATTTGGATGTAAGGGAGATCTGGTTACTCTTGTCAGTCCACTGATATTTAGGTTTAATGTGACTGATTAGGTGTCTTCCCCTTCTGAGTCATTTTTAAGTCTCTGACCCCAATGAAGAGGATGATTTGCCTGGAAGGACAGGGATCACTGCCTGGTCAAGGGCATGGGAGTACCTCTACACATTTGCTTTCCAATTTCCAAACTGGCTTAGCTTTTGGAATGCAATCTGTTAATTCACATTCACCTGCATTTTTAAAAGTTTACTCCTTTAGCATGTGAGTGCAAGCTAAGCAGTCTGATGTAGACATTAATAATATTTGATTTTTAAAAAAAACTACAAAAGGGACTGTCTATCCCTTATATAGGCAAAGTAGCCAAATCATGTGTTTTGAGAGATGTCCAGCGATCTCTGGCTTGAAATGTCATCTCCAGTGATTCAGTGTTGGTCTCGATCTAGAGTGCCATCCAAATAACTAGTCTTGAAAAATATTCAGAGCAAGTGATATTTAAAAACATTGATTATGAGGCTGCAGTAGCCCTTAATATCTCCTTGAATTTAATCCTTGTGATGTGATAGCTTTATTTCTTCTGTAATGTATTCTTGCTATTGTGGCCTTTTAGGAACAGGGTGAATAGATGTTCTCTCTCCTTCTTCCTCTCCCTTTCAACTTCCTTCTCTTATTCACTCTCTTACATTCACTCTTTCATTTTTAAAAATGAAAGCCTGGTACATAAGAACTACTTCAGACAGCAATAGCTTCAAAGATTCAGGATACAGATGGTAGAGTAGGTTTAATGTTCATTATATATTCTCATTTTTACAAAAATGGTGGTGGAATTTTGAATGTGGTTCCTTCTCTTGGTATACTTTAGATACTCCATCATTTCTGTCATCATTGTTACCATGAACGTCACCTTCTTCATTATCATTCTTTTACTTATTGTTTTACCAGGGGTAGTTGATGACATGGAGAAAGACAATTAGAAGTCATTACCATCCATTATCAGGCATCTTTTCTGATAAAAATAACCTCAAAATAAGGATTTATGTTCCATTTCATCTGCTCTTATTGAGCTCCTGCTGTGTTCCTACCCATGTGGACTGCTTTGAGGAAACAACAAAAAAAGACAAGGTTCCCTACTTCAGAGGGCTCACAGGTAAGAGAAAAGACACATATATCTATCAGAGACATGTTTGTTAGGTGCCATTCTAATTCTAATCATATCTAAAAATATGTACACACACACACAGAGTCAATCTTCATTATTCCCAGATTCCGTATTTGCAAATTTATTTGTAAACCCAAAATCAACACTCCTGGAGCTTTCATGGTCATTCACAGACAGGTACATGCACAGACCATGAAAAACCTGAGTTGCTTGGTGCACAAGACTGGTTTCATATGCATTAAATGAGTGTTCATGGGGACTTTATAGACCATAACTACCATGAATAATGAGAACTGACTATATACATAAAAAACTCATTGAGAGCCTAAACTATATGGCTTTAGACTGCGTGGGTTCAAATCCTGACTCTGCCACTTACTAGCAACGTGATGTTGAACAAGTTACTTAACCTCTCTTGCCTCAGTTTCTCACCTGTTAAATGAGGGTACTGTGTTGTTATGTGCTGTGGAGTTGATCCCAACTCAGCAACCCTGTATGACAGAAAAGAACTGCCCCACAGAGTTTCCCAGGCTGTAGTATTTCTGGGAGCAGATTACAAGGTCTTTTCTCCCATGGAGCCACTGCTGGATTAGAACTGCTGACTTTTCAGTTAGTAGCCAAGAGCTTACCCATTGCACCACCAGGGCCCCTTTAAATGATGGTAAGAACAGTAATTCCTCATGGAGTTGTTATGAGATGTCTTAAACAAGGTAACTGTAAAACATTTACACTTATCCAAATATCAATTTCTGTGCTGACCACTGTTTCTTGTATCCTACACCTTCCTCCTGGGTGGCGGTTTTTTTTCCTTTCCCTGAACTATATCCTCTAATAAGTCAATTATCTTAGTTTTTGTATGTCTGAAAATGGTTTTATTTTGTCCCCTAATCCCATGGTTTAGGTATGTATGAAATTCCAGGTTGGTACTATTTTGCCTCAGCACTCTGAAGATAATACTGCATCATCTTCTGGTCTTTACTACTGCTGACAGGAAGTTTGCTGTCAGTGTAACGGTTGTTCCTTTGTGTCTTTTCTCACTGGTAGAATACCTGCATCTAAGGAGATTCTGGATGAATGTATATGTTTATTGCCAGAGTTATCCACACAGGACTTCTAATTGCACGGATTATGGGAGAGGATCATGGCGTAAGTGTCTTCCTTCCTTACGATAAGGAGCATGACAGGAACGGAAGGCCACTGTAACTAAAAAGACTTTCTACAAGATAAATCATGTGTAAATATTACCTTGCCTCCAGGGAAGACCTAAGCGTGCCCTTACAAGAATCCAAAAGTCTACATTAAGATCTGAAAGGAACCACTAAGGCCCCTCAATAGTCTAGATTTTTGACCTTCCTGGCCAATGTCTACCCTTTTTTCCAGATTACTAAAAACATATGCCAAAGTAAAACAAAACAGATCTCTCTTTGTAAACGAAGTAGCTAAAAATTTGGCCTCTTTATTGGTCTCTGGTCATGTATTTGGCTTGAAAAAATCCAACAAGACAAACAGTTCCAATTAACTAACTAAATGAACTAAATTTTTTCCCCAGCTCTCTAAATGCTCACAGAGAGCCAACTTCCCTGGTAGATCGCACACGGCACAGTCTTGCGGGCCAGGCCCACAGAAAATATTTGCATAAGCGGAACAAGAAAGATGTCATTTGTTTTTCATTACATAAACATCACCTAAGGCTACCTAATCAACACACTCATTGAAAAAAAAAAAATTTCACCTGTGACCAAAAGCGCACTCATGTTTGTTGGGTGCCACTCTAATTCTAATTGTATGCAAAAAGCTACAAATAACTCAAAACTAGAAAGTGGCCTGAGTGCCAAGGCTGCCTGTGGCTCTTGCTACAAAACAGTTACCAGTCTGATGTATCTAAAAAGAATGACAGCAATTAAGGGATTCTGCTTGATTTCAGGAGAACTTCCCAGAAGGAGGTGGAGGGCCAAGAAATCCACCTGCCTGCTTGGTGGCAGCTCGTGAAGGGGCAAGGCCCAGAATCTTCTGGATGTTCTGTGGAGAAAATATAATAAGAATTGGGTCTTAACATGAGATACAGAGAAGTGTTTTAAATAGATCTCAAACAAAGTGAATGCATACAAATTAAAAGTACCATTATTAACTTGAAATAGAATGATTACTACTGTGTTATTTTTATAAAGGCCTACAATGTTATGAAGATCATAAATCAGTGAAAGCCTTCTTATCTGATGGGAACTGGGTCTACTAACTAAAGGAGCTGATTTCTTAAAATGGAGAATCATTAATAATAAGAGGTAGTCTTTTAACATGAAGCATATAAAATACATTCATTAGTTATTTCTTGTAGCAGGGACTTTTTTCTTTTTTTTTGAGTATGGGTCTTCTAGAGGGAATTAGTCACTACTGTACTGTCTACAACTTTCTGTTTCAATTGCTTTAAAGTGGCGAGAGAACTTAAGAGACTTGCAAAGCAACCGGAGTCTAGAATCTTTGTAGATTTTTATCATCCTCCCATCTTTTTCAGTTGTGTCACCCATATCTAATTCAACAGGATTTCTTTTTAGAAACTCACCTTTATTAAGTCTTTTCAAGCTTACTTAGTTCTCATAAAAACAAGTATTTTTACACTCAGATTTCATTAGTCAATATGCATTTAATAAAATTTATACAGATATAATAATGAGTAAAACCAGCATAAAAAGGATAAGGATAAACACAGTTGACTCTTGAAAGGCAGTGACTCCACTGGTGGGAGTAGACAGGGACAGGTGTACTAAAGAGCAATCCTGAGCAGAAAGTGTGACATGGGGAGCAATTGGTAGGCTTCAAACAGAGAAGGAGAGGGTTTATGAATATGAAAAGATTAAGCACAGAATGGTGGTTAAGAGTTTATATAGCATTTTAGAGATCATCTGATTCTTCCTGCTCAATTCCTTAGTTTATATTTGAGGAAACTAAAATTTGGAACAGGAAGATGGCTTGTCCAAAATTAGAGAGTTAAATTAAGAATAGAGTTAGGATTAAAACCCATGCGTTTTGATTCTTAATCTAATGGTCTCTTACACAGTACTTCCTATGGAAACTCTGGTCTTCAGAACAAACTCCACCCTGTGGTAGGCAGGTTAGCATGTATGCATTCATGAGTACCTGTTGTACATAAGGCACTGTAAGACTACACATACCCAGGCTTCTCTGGAAGTGTACACCCCCATCCCCAATCCTCATCTTAAGAATGATGACTGCTACAGATATGAATGTGTATATTTCTGAGATAACAGTGTCAGAATATAATGGAACATTTAAATATGAAAAATATAACTTTTAAGAATTACGTTTACCATAAAATATTATATATACATATTTATTGCACAATACTATAGCTCATGCTTTACTTTGAAAAGAAAAATCTGAAACAGGTTAAGAAGAAGAATCACCAAACAGGCAACACCTGCCCAAAAGCAAAGATGAGACGGCAGGAAGAGACAGGAAACCTGGACAAATGGAAATGGGGGAACCTGGGGTGGAAGGAAGGGGGAGAGTGCTAACACATTATGGGTGACTGCAGCCAATGTCACAAAACAACTCGTGTATAAATTTTTGAATGAGAAACTAATTTGCGCTATAAACTTTCACCTAAAACACAATAAAATAAAATTTAAAAAAAAGAGAAGAATCAATAATTAGATCAGGCTTCCTCTCCTTAATAAAGATAAAGATCTGAGTATCTATTATTTATTAAAAAAACAGCTCTTTCATGCCCACCTCTAAAAAATCCACTGCACAAAGCAATAAGAAGACCAAATGATATGATCTCACTAGTTTCCAATTTATTGTATTTAATCAATAAGTACTTACTGAGCATCTACAATGTATCTAGCACTATGTGAGGCATTATGAAAAGTTACTTTAAAGATAAAATTTGAAATGATATTACAGAATTAGCTGATGATAAAAACATTTTTCCACTTAGCAAATACAGTACTACAGTCTAGACAAAACATACAAGGGCTCCTTGCTCTGTTATTCTGCAGAGACAGGGGTCAATTAAACGAGTCCTTATCCTTTTAGAGATAAAATACCAGTATAAAAGCCTCTGCTAGCCTTTGAACTACAAGTTTATTGTGATTTAAAGAAGACAACTGAAAGGAAAATGATAAACTGAAAATATTTTGAAGAAACAATGTAGACTGTTGATAGTTTCACTCACTAATTCGAAACACATCAATGATCATTGCGTGCAAGTCACTGCTCTACCTGAGAATAATCCAAACACCAACAACAACAAAAAGCGTTAAAACTGAGACACTCTGGCAGCCATGGCCAGAGTTCGTGGAAATCCAGGCAGCTCCAGACTTTGTTTTCCTGCGGCTCTTGCCACAGCCCCTTTGGGGACATTAATTAAATGTATTGATGTTACATCATGCCAGTATTAAAATACAATACTCTGCGTTTACCTGAACGCAATCCTATCCTTTAGCGAAACTCTTAGCAATTTGTTTAAATTCCTGTCGTCTTACAAATGAACCCCAGGTCCTCTGTTTTTCTTCCATACGATTTCCTGTTAGTGAAACCTTTTCGTCTTAATACATAGTAGGAACTGTCAATATTTACCAAAAAGCACAGATGAGAAGGCAGGAAAGCTAGATAAATGGAAACTGAACAAACAGAATGGAAATATGGGAATGCTGACATACTGCAAAAATTGTAACAAATATCATGGAACAGTCTGTATAAAAATTGTTAAATGGGAACTTAATTTGCTGTGCAAACTTTCACCTAAAACACAATAAAATATTCTTTAAAAGATACATAGTAGGAACTAATGGATGGCATGAGATTACGAAAAGACTAAAGGCCGCTATTCTCTCCACAGAAGTAATAACATCCTATATTTCTATGCACTTTTAAGTTCTCAAATAGTTCTAAGGACTAGATAATAGTTCCCAATTATCCCCACTTTAGAGATGTGAAAGGTGAGGCAGAGGTTACAAGTCAGGACTCAACTCAAAGTACAGTTTTTCTCTGTTAAACCATCCTCTGCAAGATCTTTATCTGTAAAGATTGCTAAAAGCTTTATCTTAGAGGTAAAAAATCTTATAGCAGTGCCTATAAAATACATCACAATTATGAAAATTATGTGAGCATACCATATAGAAAAATATATATGCACTATTAAGTGAATAAATGTGCCCTCTCTCTCTGTATATATATAACATACATACGTATGCATGCGAATAAAGTATAAATGCTATAACAGCGAAAAATGCATATAAAGACTCTACGAATACATAGCAAAATAACAGCTGTAATACTCTTTTCTTATTCCCTGCCTCCCTCAACTTTTTGAAATGTTGCTGAACAGGATACTCTAAAGTAAAGAAAACTATTTCTGTGGATGCTATCTCAAAGTGAAGGCCATAGCATGAAGCTGAAAGAAGAAAATAATAGTTAACAGTCACTGAGTACTTTATGCTAGACTTTGTTCTAAGCACTTTACACATATGTTCTCATTTAAATCCTCACAACAATTCAGTGAACCAGGCACTATCATTATGTCCAGATAAAGAAAAGGAGATATCAACTGTCATATAATTCAATAAATATTCACTGATTATGTTAATGGGAGAGGAACAACTCAGAAAAGGAAAGTGAGACTGGTTGCATAACCGGAAAAATGTAATCAGTGTCACTGAGCTATATATGGAGAAACTGCTGAATTGGTACATGTTTTGCTCTGCATATTCTCAACAACAACAAAATAAATAAAATTCAAATACTACTAACTGAGCACCCCACAGTGCAGCAGGTACTTGTGTATATATTATCTCCTTTATATCGTTCAACAACCTCTTCCGTTAAATTTTACCTGACTGCTCTCCTGCAGACTCTCAATTCTCTTCCTCGAGGTCAATTTTTCAGGCCCTCTTAATTAGCAAGATTCAGTTCAGAAAGATACATTTTGTTAGCAGATATAGGAGTTTTAATATGTTAGAGATGACATGGAAGAAAACTTATCAATACAAATACAAAACGTTGTAAGATGTGGTAAGATTTTGGAAAAACATAAAAGAACTATTTTGAACTTCTGTCTAGCCTGTGTAATAGGTTAGGGTAACATCTGAAGAGTGTATGTCAGAAGGGAAAAACAAAGGAAAACATTTTCCCGTAATCACGCCTTCTGTCGGCAAGAAACCCAGAGAAATACCACTACAGGATTTGCCTTCCTTCCTCTTTTGTAAAGGGTAAGAACCGGTGATCAAGAAAAGGAAGTTGTTGGTTGCTAACTGGATATTTTGGGAAGACCCAGGTCACTGGCAATAAACACATTTTGCTAAATTTTATTTCTTAGTCATTTAGCTAAAATAACTTAGCTATGGCAACCCTCAATTTGCTGTTAGTTTCTCTGGCACCTGGCAACCAGCCTTCACTTCCAATTAATCACAATTTCTCATCCGATTCCCATAACATCATCTTTACTATACCCACAAAGGTGTGCGTAAAATCTAATCACCTCAAATAGATTCTTTAAACATTCCCAGGGCTGTCATTATATCTGAATAAACTGTCTAGGAGAATGACTTAAGAGACTAAATATTCACTGGGAAAAAATGATAATGCAATACTGGTATACTTGAAATGTCACTGGGTTAGCAGTCAGAAGATTTAGGTTCCAGTACTGGCAAACTAGGCAAGCAACAATAGGCTGTCTTTTCACTTTACCAAATCTCAGTTTCCTTACCCTTAAAAGTGGGGGGCTAACTAGATCAATAGTGTTCCTACCTTTTAAGCCACAGAATTCTCTCTTTAAACAAAATCTTCTGGGAAAACCCAGTACAGAAAGAAGACAAAATAGGGTCAGGGACCTGCAGCCCCCAGCTAGGCCCTTCTTTTGCCCTCTCCTTCCCTACCAAGGAACCACAGTTCCCTGTGGTTCTAACATTCTAGGATGTGTCTCTGTTGTTACAAATCATATTGCAGACTTCAACACATATCTTGCAAAGTGAGAAGCAAAAGTATGAAAGGAGGATGGGAACATCAAATGTGCACAAGGGTAATACCACTTCCTCTGTACTAGTGAATGAGTATTTTGAGCTGGTCCAAAGATCTCCTTTGTACTGAAGGTATTTTCTGCTGGGGTGAGAAGAGACAATATCTCTCTTTTTGTCTCTCAAATCATGTCTCTCTCTCTCTTTAAATCATTTTTTCTAATGAAAATTTCTCTAGACTTCTTGTTTAGCCCCTTCTTTGAGGATCAGTCATCAGAATGTTCTGAATTTTAGTTAGCGGTCATCTAAGATACTCCACTGGTCTTATCCCTTCAGAAGCAAGAGAGAATGAAGAAAACTAAAGATACAAGGGAAAGATTAGTCGAAAGTACTAATGGACCACAACTACCACGGCCTCCACCAGACTCAGTCTAGTACAAACAGATGGTGCCTGGCTACCACCACTGACTGCTCTGACAGGGATCACAATGGAGGGTCCTGGACAGAGCTGCAGAAAAATGTAGAACAGAATTCTAACTCAAAAAAAAAAGAGACCAGATTTACTGGCCTGACAAGAGACTGGAGAAATACCGAGAGTATGGACCCCGTACGCTCTTTTAGCTCAGTAATGAAGTTACTCCTGAGGTTCACCCTTCATCCAAAGATTAGAAAGGTCTATAAAACAAAACAAGACTAAAGCGGCACACCAGCCCAGGGGCAAGGACTAGAAGGCAGGAGGGGACAGGAAAGCTGGTAATAGGGAATCCAAGGTTGAGAAGGGAGAAAGTTGACATGTCACGGGGTTGTTAACCAATGTCATAAAACAGTATGTGTACTGTTTCATGAGAAGCTAGTTTGTTCTGTAAACCTTCATCTGAACTGCAATTAAAAAAAAAAAAAAAGAATGTTCTGAATTTTAGTTTAGTGCAGGAAGATAAGACTTTTTTTTTTTTTAAATCTCATAATGGAGGACAAAACCCAGTCAGCACAATGTGGGGTGTCTAAAACTCAGAATGAAACTGAAGTTTTACTGGCTTGAAGAACCAAGGACAGGGTTCAGGGCAACCATATTGCTGTTGTTGTTAGGTGCCGTTGAATCGGTTCCAACTCTTAGCGACCCTATAGGTCAGAGTAGAACTGCCCCATAGGGTTTCCAAGGAGTGACTGGTGGATTTGAACTGCCGACCTTTTGGTTAGCAGCTGAGCTCTTAACCACTATGCCACCAGGGCTTCATAGCAGCTGAAAATTTAGAGAAAGAACACTGGAAGAAAAAGAGCCAACAGAGGGGGAGCCCCAAATTCTGCATATAAATTCAGCCCAAATATCTGGCTGACCCTTAAGCTATGCAAGTGTGGGACAGTCTCCAAGGAGCTCAGTTAAGACTAAAATAATAGATTTCAGCTGGTGCCTACCAAAAAGGAGACAGAGTTCAGAGTTTCAGCCCAGCCAAGTTAACTGCCTGCTTAAACAAAACATCAACACTCTTCAAATAACAGAATCCAGACTCTATAATCTATCATTTACAATGTCCACGGTACAATTCAAAATTACTACATATATTGAGAAACGGGAAAACTGACCCATACTAAAACAACAGGCAACAGATGGAAACTGACCTGAGATGATTCAAATGTTGAAATTAGCAGATAAAGTTTTTAAAGCAGCTAAAAACTACCCCTAAGCACATAAAAGAAAATATTCTCATAATAAATGAATAATTAGGAAATATCAACAGGGAAAAAGATACAAAAAAAAAAAAAGGAGCCAAATGTAAATTCTAAAACTGAAAAATATCTGAAATAAAAATAAAATTTATTGGATGGACTTAGGGTTAACACAGATTAGAGGTAATACAGGAAGTCAGTCAACATGAAGACAGATCAACAGTAATTATCCTATCCAAAGAATAGAGAGAAAAAGATTTAAAAACATGAACAGAGCCTCAGTATCCTGCTGAAAAATACCAAAAAAGACTAACATATATGTAACTGGAGTTCCAGAAGAATGGGGGGCGGGGGGAAATTGAAGAAATAATGGCTAAAATTTCCCCAAATTTAATGAAAACCATAAACCCTAAGCCAAATAATTTAAACAAACACACACACACACAAACCATAGCACATCACAGTCAAACTATGAAAACCAAGCTTAATGAGAAAATCTAAAAACAGCCAGAGAAAAGTGACACATTACTTACAGGGGTATAAAGATATGAAACACTTCTCATCAGAAACAATGGAGACCAGAAGACAGTGGAAAGATATTTTAAAATGTTGTTGTTAGCTGCCGCTGAGTATGTTCTGACTCATGGCTCCCCGAAGTGTGCAGACTAGAACTGCTCCATAGGGTTTTCAAGGCTGTGACCTTTTGGAAGCAGATCACCAGGTCTGTCTTCCCAGGCACCTTTGGGTGGGTTCAAACCGCCAACCTTTTGGCTACTAGTCCAGCGCTTAAGCATTTGTGCCACCCAGGGACTCCTTAAAATGCTGTAAGGATGAAAAAAATTTAAAAAAAGTCAACACAGAATTCTGTATTCAGATGAATGAAGGTGAGATAAGTGTTTTCAGATAAATGAAGATTAAGAGAATTCATCACCACCAGACTTGCACTAAAGAACTGCTTTTAAAAAAAAAATCACTTAATTCTGTACTGTGAAGTGCAGACATTAAGGCAGTCCTCCTCAGTGACATGCTTCACCTCCTGTGACGTCACACTAACAACTCGGGACTCAGTGGTCTACATCCACTACATACTTGCATGCCTCCATGTTTTTATTCATACTGCTTCCATTGCCAAGAATACTGATAGGACTGGAAAACCACTACTCATCCTGAAAGATACAACTCAAATGCCCTTCCTCTATAAAATCTTAGTTAGAACTAATGCCTGTGGCTACTGTGCTTCCACAGCATATATATACACATTTTTAACTCCTACAGCATTTGTACATGCACACACACACACTATGCTGGTGGGTCAGTCTTCCCACTTCTATATTCTCAGCACTGAGGGTCCCTGGGTGGGGCAAATGGTTAATGTGCTTGGCTGCTAATAGAAAGGCTGGTGGTTTCAGTCACTTTGGAAGAAAGGCCCGGCGATCTACTTCTGAAAAAATCAGCCATTGAAAACCCTATGGAGCACAGTTCTACTCTGACACGTGGGATTGCCACGATTTGGAATTGACTTGACGGCAATTGGTTTTATTCTCAGCATCAGAGAAGAGTTCCTGGCATCATACAAAGGCTGGAATCAATCTTCAGCAATGACACGGAACATTCTAAATAATACCTTAAACTCAGGTACTGAAACAATTCACAAAGAGATCAGATTAAGATGATGCGTAAACAACCTGTTCTTCTCAATCTGGCTATCATTTTCTGAACCACATGCATTCTATAACTGATTTGAAAATAAATGCTAGAAATGAAAACACTTGTAGATAAGTTATGCAAACACTAATGAATTAAGCATTAAGCTTTAAATAAAGTGACAAAATTGGTGATGACATTCAGGAGATGGCAGGCATTTGGTCTTTCTATCATTTTTAAGATTTCAAGATACGCTGACACCAACATAAATAGAAAATGTTTTTCAACATACAAATGACATATGAAGATTCTTTGCCCTAGGAAAGCCAAAAGTCCAAGAAAGAATAAAATTTACTTATTTTTATCATTGTCCTGAGCATTCACACCTACAACAGAAGACAATGACAAAATTCTCTGATACTTTTTCAGATTATAATCATACATACAGAAAATTATATATTAAGATGTGGTGACAAAAGAAAAAAGGTAAGACAATCTTTCATCCACTTTTCCTCAGGAAGCACTAATTCTTTTTGCTTTCAAAGAAAAGAAAATTCTATCCATAGCTTTTACATTCATGTAAATTTATAACAATGGATCAGTCTTCCCTTTGCACTGTTCACCAGGTAAATTTGCTTGGATTTTTGCTGAGATTTAAAGCACTTTGTATAGAGATCACCATTTACATAATCCACTGCTGACTCATAATAACAATGACAAAAAAGCTAGTCTCCTGGGAGCTAAAGAAATTTCTTTTTATTCTTGAATTCTATCACTACTCTGGACTAACTTACTTGACACCTTGGGTGGAAGCTGGCAAACCACCATTTCCACTGCTACAAATTTATACAAAGGGAACAGTTATGATGTGAAGGTCAAGGCAGCTAATTACTAAACATTAAGGAAGTAAACAAAAGTTAAGGAGAAAGATAAAATGAGGAAAGGTAGTTAGTTAGATTTATTTTAAGCTGATGTGACTTATCACCATGTTTCAATCTACAAAGAACCTCTGTGCTATCTTGGGCTGGGGAATAAATATTAATTTTAAAAAAGATTCCAGAAGGGGGTTGAGGGGGAAGGTTAATTGATTTTTTTTGAAGTGTGACCTTAAGAACAACTACTAACATTTCTGTATCATTCTCGTTATTGTAATACAAAGAGGTTGTACACTAAATCCTGTTTCTCCTTTGTAAAAACTGAGACTTAGGTTGTATGACTTTCCCAAAGACACCTAGCCAGGAAGTTGCAATAAGATTCAAATCTACAATATCTCCTCAACCTTATGATACATTCCTCCTCACTCTCCGTTTCTACATTTCTGAAGTATGAATGTGTCTTACAATTACTATATAACCAGTACAGTATTATTTCTACTTTTCCTTAAAAGCTCTGAAGTCAGTGGTGAGTCATATAATCAATATGACATCCTAGAATTGAAAAAATACGTAATAGAGGAAAACCAGACTCAACAATACTTACAGGAATTAGCAATGTCATAAAATTGCCTAAGTTTGGGTTTAAAGTTTAAACCTTGCTTAATCTGCTTCTACTCTAAATGATTCGTTTAACAGAAATAATTCTACATGTACTTCTACACCCCCATATTTGATAATGATTTTAAGAAAGTGAAACCATAGGTGGGAAAACTAAATGTTTTATTTCAAAAGAAACGTAAGTTCCATGAGGGTAAGGACCACCGTGTCAGTTTTGTTTACAACTCTATACCAAACACCGAGCACAGTGCCTGACACTTACATGTCCTCCATTTTGTTGAATAAATGAACAGATAGACAAGTCTATCAAAGAATTATTACTAATGTGACAGTAAATTCTGTTCTTAATGGGAAAAAAATCTGATTAAAACAGACAGCCTTGATTCAACCTAAATTATATTTCCATCATAATAAAAAAGACCCAGTTGCCACTGTACCATTCCAACTCATGGCGACCCATGTGTGTCAGAGTAGAACTGTGCTTCGCAGGGTTTTCAATAGTTGATTTTTTGGAAGCAGATTGCCAGGCCTTTCTTCCTAGGCACCTCTGGCTGGACTCAAACCTCCAACCTTTTGGTTGACAGCTGAATGAGTTAACTGTTTGTACCACCCAGGGACTCCTCAACATAATAAAGGGGGTATTATTGTCATGAAGGCACTAGTGTTGATTGGCTTACTTACACCATCACTCACACTTAGTAAAAGAGGTGGATTCCGGATGATACTGTAGAGATGTTGTTACTCGAATATGTAAAGACAGCCACAATCTTTTACAAATAAGACTTTAAAAACATTAACTCTATTCAGGATGCCTGCCCCAAAAATTATCTATTCACTTCAGCAATTAAACTCTTGTCATTTTAAAGGTACTAAATAACAGAAATGCTTTTCATTCTCCTAGTGCTATATTCTAAGATTTCTCAGAATTGGTTTTGCATCGCAGACCAACTTTCGTCCTTTAAAAAACGGTCTCAAGCTGGTAGTGACTTGAAGCCTTACGCTTAATAGCACTGGAAGTACTAAATATAGGAAATCAGAAAGTCGGGCATAATAGAGGATTGGCTTGAGAACCCTTCAGGAAAGCTGCTACCACAGGCAGTCACCAAGTCCCGCTCCTCCATATTCTTTTACTCTAAGGGTTCAGATTACACTGCTTAGCCCACCTTATGGTCCTGCTGTTAGGTGCGCTGAGTTGGCTCTGAGCCCTAATGTACAACAGAAAGAAACACTGCCGGATCCTGAGCCATCTTCATGATTGTTGGTATATTTGAGTCCTTATGGATCTAGCAGACGCTAAAATACCTCATTATCTAAACAAGAAGTTAAGAAAGGGGGGTGCCCCAATTAAATACATGTTACTGGGATGTGAACAGACCCTAAGATTTCAAAGATGAATTTAGGTAGGCTAAGGCTAAGGTCAAGGAGCCCTGGTGATGCAGTGGTTAAAGCACTTGGCTGCTAAACAAAAGGTCAGCAGTTCGAACCTACTAGCTGCTCTGCTGGAAGAAGACGTGGCAATCTGCTTCCATAAAGATTGTTATTGTTGTTGTTAGGTGCTGTCGCGTTAGCTCTGACTCATAGCGACCCTATGTACAACGAACAAAACACTGCTCAGTCCTGTGCCATCCTCATAATTGTTAGTTTGAGCCCGTTGTTGCAGCCACTGTGTCAATCCATCCACTGATTTTTTTCCTAGGTTCATATTTTAAACATTCCATGTTGTGATCATTAATGGATGTTTGCAGTTGTAATCTGTAAAGATCACAGTTTTGGAAATCCTATGGAACAATTCTACTCTGCTCTATAAGGTCACTATTAAGTCAGAACTGACTCGACAACAGGTTTGTTTTTTTGGGGGCAAGGCTAAGGTCAATGAGAACAGAACTCCAGGGAAAATATTAGTCTATTTGTGACAGGGATTCACAGCATTCAAACAAAGCACATCTGATTCAACAAAAACCATTTAGCTCACTACATTATTTTAACTATCTGGTTTCTTAACTCTTTGAAAACAAGGGTAGGCAACCTGTGATCGCAAATGAATCTGATATTTTCCTTCCTAAAAACCACATAAGATTTTGCAAAGTACAAGAGGCAAACAGAGTAAATGAGGTCCATAAGGATAAACTTCAAATGTATCCATGATTTAAATGTAAAAAATGAAATTGCAAAAGTACTAGAAGAAAACATGGATAAATTCCTTAATAACTTTGGAGGCAAGACATTTAACCATGACCCCAAATCCAAAGCCATAAGACTGATAAATTCAGTTAAACAAGGGGAAAAAAAGAGCAAACAAAATTTTACATGCAAAAATCATAAGCAAAATAAATGAACCAATGACAAACTGGAAAAATATTTGCAACTTAACAGCACACACAGAGGGCTAATCTCCCTAAAGAAGTAAAGAGCTAAACATTAAGAAAAAGACAAACAGTCCAATAAAAAAAAAATGACAAGGAACATAAACACCTGCAAACAGAGAAGAAAAAATACACACAGCTTTTAGAGGAAATAAAGAAATGTTCAATCTGAATGCAAATTAAAACTACAACGAGATATGAATTCTTACCTATCAGATTGCCAAAAATCAGCAAATTTGAAACTTTCCAATGGTGAGACTGGGGGAAATGTACACTCTCATACATTGCTCTTGGGAATAAAAAATGGTATAACCGAATTCAGTAAGTTTATATTTTGGTGTTGCATCAAGTGCTTACCGTATACTACTGTATGTAGATACTTTCAGGTATATGAAGACAATCAGGTAACCACTACCTTAAAAGAGCTGAAGGGGAGAGCGGAAGGAGACAGGACAAAAATAAATACTGGACAAAAACAAACAAAAAGCCCTGTAATATAAGGCAGATATGACCAATCATTATGGAAGCTTGCTTGAGTCACTTTATTCTGGTCTCCCCATCACTCATTCTGCTTGTACAAGCCAGAACAAAACAAAACAATTTCTTCATAGTCTCTTAAAATCACTTTATATTACAGTGTGTGTCTGAAACCAAGTGGTCTTTTTTTTTTTGGTCTAAGAATGGCTGTAATGGGGAAATCATAGTACAGTCTATAGTTTAAGTTTCTGACATCCTCACATTTTATTCCTGCTCATTTCAGACATCTACATACTCCCGTATAAGGTAACCTAAGTTGTAAAAAGCAAATGATACAAACAAAATAACAACAACAACAAAACTTGGAGATAGCAGGCTGACTACATGCATTCTAGTTTAAAGAAAGCACATATTGTATAGTAACATTTTAAATGCTGGGATTTGTTCATAATCCTCGTACACATAAGCTAATAATTACTGAGCAACAGGTACAGAAACCATTTACAGCTAATAAAATAAAAATTACAAAGGCAGTTCATTTCAGTGAAATTTCCAATTTTGAAAAACTTGTATAGAATTTGGGCAATAAAATTAGCTGCCAAAGATGACTATCATTCAGGTTGCTGTAACAAGGTAGAAGCCAACCTTGATCTGTATACCAAAAGAATAAATCCTTCAAACAGCAGTTTTACAATATCTATGAAACACTACAGCTCTTATATACTTTCCTCTTAGTAATATCAGTGCATAGCACTTGACAACTGGAAATCAATAAACTTGGTTTCCTCCTTGGCTGAAAACAAACACACTGAGTTGTTGCTCTTTGCTGCCCTCCTCCCCCTTTCTTTGTATTAAACAAGCACTTATTTCATAAGGTTCCACCAATTTAGGATCTGTGGATTCTCCTATTTTAACTTGACGGCATATATTTTACACTTTGGCTCTCAAGGGGCAAGCATCCATGGCCTGCAGGCCAAATCTAGCCCACTGTCAGTTTTTGTAAATAAAGTTTAATTGGAACACAGCCACGTTCACTGGCTTACATAATTGTCTCTGGCTGCTTTCACGTGACAACAATAGCAGAGCTGAATAACTGAGACTGGATGGCCCACGAAGCCTAAAATATTTACTATCTGGACTGTATTAGTTTCCCATGGCTACTGTAACAAATTACCACAAACTGGGAAAACAACACAAATTTATTCTCTCACAGCTCTGGAGGCTAGAAGTCTGAAAACAAGGTGTTGGCCTGGCCATGTTCACTCTGAAGTTTCTAGGGAAGAATCCTTCCTTTCAACTTCTGATGGCTGCCTGTGATCCTTGGCTTGCAGATGTATCACTCCAATCTCTGCCTCCATTGCGTCCTGTTCTCCCTGTGTATGTCTGTGTCTCTGTGTCCAAATTTTCCCCTTCTTATAATGACACCATTCATATTCGATTTAGTAACCACCCTAATCCAGTATGACTGTATCTTAACTTGATTACATTTGCAAAAACCCTATTTTCAAGTAAGGTCACATTCTCATATTCCAGGTGGATGTGAATTTCGGGGGACAATCTTTACTCTACCCAGTACATAAAGCCTTAGAGAAGTTTGCTGACCCCCGGTGTAAATAACCATTGCATTCCTGATAAAATTAACTGATAGGCATACACCTTATCACATTTTCTGAAATAACTGAAAGTAAAGACCACATTGAGTAGAGTGTTCTAAATGAAAATTCCTAATATTTATTTCATTTTCAAAAGTCTACAGTTTTTTTTTTTTAAACTAGTTTTTGATGGTGATTTCTAGGTAGCAACATCCATGTAGCAATGCAAATGGTGCATCTGAAATGTCCATGGTGAGCCACCACACAAATACAGTAGTGAAATCTGTCACTTAAAGTGAAATGTACACATCATTGTATTGTTTTCTTTTTTTTTTTTAACATTTCCATCCAAGTCACAATTTAAAAATTTCCAATTTAAACAATCAAAGAGCAACATTCTATAGGGATCAGTGAACGTTTGTTAAACCTACCAAGAGATCTGTGTTGTCACTGTCCTGGTTTTCACTTTTGGATAAGCCAAAATGCTCCATGGCAGAGACATTTTCAAAATGTTTGCAGGTAACATACACTTCAGCTATACCAGAATACAACTTCCTGCTGGACATACGTACTTAGTTACTCCACAAACACCTCAGCACATCTAGTCAATTTACTCTTCCTTCTTCTTTTCCCAACCTCTTAATGAAACTATCCTCCACTTAGTTGGCAACGCCAGAAACCTGAGAGTAACCTTAGTTTCTCCCTTCTCCTTCACATTAAATCAATCACTAAGTTCTGCTAGCTTTATCTTCTATGTATTTCTCAGTTTTGTCCCCTCTTCTTCATCCCTCTCACCACTGTTGGAGTTTAGAACATAATTATATTTTTGCCTAGACTACTACAATAGTCTTCTAACAGGTAGTTCTGCATCTAGTCATGCCCCTTTCATGTCTATCCTTCACAATGCAATAAGTGTCAGAAAATGGTTCCAGGAAGCCTTGAAATTTAGTTGCATTTAACAGGCAAAAAGGGGAGTGGGCATTTCAGACAAAAGGAACAGCATAAACAAAAAGTGTACCTGGATGAGTGTAATATGGAAACTGCTAGGCAAGTCAGAATGGCTGGAGTGCTGTTTGTAGGGATATGATGAGAGATAAAGTGGAAAAAGTATTATGGAATATGGGCATAAAGATCTCTGTGAGCTCCAAACTATTACTCCATTTCCTACTGATTTTCACATGCCAAGTCAACCAAAAATCTGCTGCCACAGACAGTATTCAGAAAAGGGGGGGAAAAAGACAACTCTGAAAAAATCATTTACATAACAAATATTGAAAGAATTATGTTTATATTTACTGCATGTGCCAACATCCCCACTGCAATGTTTGCTGAATGGTAATATTTCAGAAACTAAATAATGTCCTGAAATATCAAGAGTTCTTGAGTCAGAGACTTTAATTAACCCCTTTCATTTTTAAAGTCCCACCTCAAAAGCCCCTTCATCTCTAAACCTTCCTGCCTGAAGCTTTCCCTACTAACTATTCTCTCTCTCTCTCTTCTGGGCTCTCATAACACTCTGTCCTTCTCTCTTAGCTCTTATTCTTTTCCATTGTGAATGTCAGATCATGTTGACCATCTGTAAAGTCTATAGCTCACGATTTAGCTCAACTGTGAATCATTTAAAATCACCAAATTATCACATTTACTTGTGCCCTGAACTGCCAAAATGAACTGGTCTATAACAAAGAAGAAATGATACTGGGAAAAACAACCCACTCCTTACTTTTGTAGCTTTAGATAGTTGCAATGAAGAAGGAACCTGAGAGCTCTAAGAATGGGATGTGGAAACCACGTTGGGTTTTAGCACTATTTCCCATCCCTAAGGATCAGTTACGTAGACCTTTATGCATTTAAAGCAGTTTCTGGATGATACACTGGAATTCTAAAACAGCAAATGAAAGATCTCAGTAGCAGTGAGTAGATGCTTCCAGCATTACAGAAGTAAAAGCTAATTTAGGGTATGAAAGCAGGGAAGAATATACAGTCAGTGGTGGATGTGGCTGCTCACCTGTCGAATCGACATGGTACAGAGAATATACAGGAAGATGAAGGAACAGTCTGTGGTGTCATCTCCCAGCAGGTTTCGATGAGACAGCCCTTGGATGTAGGAGAGGGGGGTGAAGGGAAGCTTTGCCACCACTCTACCATCAAATCTAAAAAGGAAAAAACAAATCATGTTATTTTTGGAAGACTGACAAGCTTCTTGTTTCCAGAGAAGAATCTGGGACTGAAATAGAACTCAAGTCTCTTGATCTCTGGAAAAACAAAAAAAAAAAGGGTAGTATGCTAAAAAGAGATCTAAAGTAAAAGGATGTAAGGAAGGGCCTAGATTATTCCCATCAATCTTTTTCTAAACTGGTGGTTCTCATTTTTCTTTGGTATCAGGACACCTTTACACTCTCAAAAATTATTGAGGACCCTAAAGAGCTTTTGTTTATGTTAAGTTTATTTATCTATACTTACCATATTAGAAATTAAAACTAAGAAATGTTAAAATATTAATTAGTTCATTTAAAAAATTAGTGAGAAGACAGGCATGGTTTTGCATTTTTGCAAAAGTCTTCAATGTTTAGCTTAATAGAAACCAACTGAATTCTCACAGCTGCTTCAACAATCAGTCTGTTGCAATATTATACATCATGAAACTTCTGGAAAACTCCACTGCATACTCATGACAGAATGAGAGTAAAAAAGACAAATATCTTACAATTATTGTGAAAATAATTTTGACCTCAAAGACCTTCTGAAACGGCCTCAAAGACCATCAGGGATCCCCAGAATACACTTTAGGAAGTACTCTTCTAAACCATGATACAATGTAAGACATTAAGAACTCTTTTCCAAGCCCCAAAGATCCCTAATACACACATTAAACAGGATAAGCATTTCTAAATAGGAATTCATGGAATTTAGAGTGGTCATGAAAAAAGCAGATTATTAAACTGTAAACACACTATGATCTAAATTTTTCTAAAACAGAAAAGCTAAGAAAAAAAGCTAGAAGAAAATACACAGCAATGTTTATGTTGAGATGCTGGGGATATGAGCTTTTTTAATACTTTTCTATGAATTAGTTGTGTAATCAGAAAATAATAACAATTATAAAGTTAATGTAGTTAAGGGCAGGGATACTGATTTAAACTATAATATTAGAAAGAAAGAAATACGACAGCATTAGCCGAATTATCCAAATAAAGTCTATAATTCCAGTTAAAACAGTTAGAAAAGTCCTTCTTAGAAAAACACTTGGAATTTAGGATGTTTCTGTGAGGGCAAGGGGGAAAAGGAGACAGTAATACATCTTTTTTTTTAGGGAAAAAAAAATCTGAATATCTAGCTCAACTACTGTGGTCCTTAAAAGCTTCTTGTTCTACTGTATGCCAAAGAATATTCAAATAGATAGATTCAAATAGAAAACAACAATTCTGGTGAAGTTGTGGGGAGACTGGAACTCTTATACACTGCTGATGAGAATGTAAAATGGTACAACCACTATGCAAAAACGATATGGTGCTTCCGTAAAAAGCTAGAAATAGAAATACCATATGACCCAGCAATCCCACTCCCAGGTATATGCCCTACAGAGATAAGAGTTGTGACAGGAATATACATATGCACACGCATGTTCACTGCAGCATTATTCACAATAGCAAAAAGATGGAAACAACGGAAGTGTCTATCAACGGCTGAACTGATAAACTAACTGTGGTACATACTCACAGTGGAATACTACTCAACGATAAAGAAAAACAATGAATCCGCAAAACATCTCAGAACATGGATGAATCTGGAGAACATTATCCTGAGTGAAATAGGCCAATCACAAAAGGACAAATATTGTATGAGACCACCATTAAAAAAAAAAACAAACAAGAAAAGGTTTACATACAGAAAAAAAATTCTTTGATGGTTACCAGGGAAGGAAGGGGGTATGAGGGTAAATTACTAAACAGATAGAAGACATGTGGTAACATCAGTGAAGAGAAAGGCAATACACTATATGGGGGAAATCAGCACAACATGACAAAGGCAAAGGAAGACACCAAAAAGGAACACAAGAATAACAGGCAACTACAGCAATTACTGTAACACAGACAATCCTGCAACAACAATATTAACAGACAATAATTTATGAAGGGATACACAGGTAGATAAGTATGTTAAAAAGGCACGGGAGGATGTAAGGGAGCACACCCACCTACGGACATACACTAGGTTGTGGATATTGCTACATACGCATTTGTAGATGTTACATGTATACTAATATAAATAATAAAACATACAAGGGGCACAGTCATGGACACTTTTTTATGCACGACTAAACAACACCCAGGAGGAAGATACTAGGCTTGAAGGTTAAGGACCATAGACTCAGGACATCTATGTCAACTGGCATAACATAGTACATAAAAACAATGTTCTACATCCTACTTTGGCGAGTAGTGTCTGGGGCCTTAAAAGCTTGCAAGTGGCCATCTAAGATACAACTAGTGGTCTCTTCTTGTCTGGAGTAAATGAGAGTGAAGAAAACCAAACATTCAAGGTGCAATTAGTCCAAAGAACTAACAGACCACATGCACCACAGCCTTCACAACCCTGAGACCAGAAGAACTACATGGTGCCTGGCTACCACTACCGACCACTCTGACTGGGATCACAATAGAGGGTCCCGGACAGAGCAGGAGAAAAATATAGAACAATCTAATTAATAAAAAAAGATCAGACTTAGTGGTCTGAGAAAGACTGGAGGAATCCCCTAGACTATGGCTCTGTGATACCCCTCTGACTTGGAACTCCAGACATTCCCGGAAACCACCTTCCAGTCAAGCAACAGACAGGCCTATAAAATAAAGAGTAACACCCCAAAACAAGTGTGCTCTGTAGGACAAACAATTATACGAGACCAAAAGGACAACATTTGCCCAAAAGCATAGATGAGAAGACAGAAGGGGTAGGAAAACCAGATGAAAGGAAATGGGGAACACAGGGTGGAAATAGAGAGACTGCTGACATAGTGTGGGGACTGCAACCAATGTCACAGAACACTATGTGTACAATTTGAGGTTGAATGGGAAACTAATTTGCTCTGTAAACTTTCACCTACAACATAATAAACTATTAAAAACAAACAAACAAGAAAAAACAAAGGAAAGCTTTTCCTACTGCAAGTAGTTGTCTTTTACAAGAAAGTAAGCCTAATAATAAAATTTTTCATATCATTTTCCTCCTGAGATACGCTATTTGACCTCTATAGCATGAA
>NW_004444081.1:5387162-5423872 GCF_000243295.1 Trichechus manatus latirostris
AAGCCTAATAATAAAATTTTTCATATCATTTTCCTCCTGAGATACGCTATTTGACCTCTATAGCATGAAAGACTTATAGCATCAAAAAAAAAAAAAAAAAAGAATGATATTTTATCTTGTACTGATGAACTGTATAAGTTAATCACCAAATATGTGTTGAGTACATATTATATCTTTAAGTCTGTTAAAAATCATGTAGGACACACATTTTTAAAAAACAGGTGCTGACTCAGAGCTTTAGGAGATGACAGATAAAAATTCCTAACACACTGCAGAACACATGCGAGACGACCATTCAGTACTGAATAGTAATAATAGCTGGCAAGTGCTATAAAAATTCAGAAGAGAACATATGGGGGCTCTGCTGACTAAGAAAGGAATTTTGTTCCTGACATTTTCTTGCATATAGCTTTGCAAACCTCAATCCTTTAAAAATTTCTTAAGTATTACAGTGGTGATATAAGCATTCTCTTCATGTTCTTATCTTTATTGGAATTCTTCTATATTTCTTGATTAAGTATTTAACCCTCCTCTGGTTGTTCTAATTCAATGTAAATTAGAATTATAGGGGGATGGAAGGGATGGAAGGAGAAAAGGGTGGGAGGGAGGAAATTTGGAAAGGATGAGACAAAATTATTTGTCTGATGATATGATTAGCTATGTAGAAAACCAAAAAATCAAATTTAAAACCTACTGGAACCCAATATGGAGCCCTGGTGGTACAGTTGTTAAGAACTCAGCTGTTAACCAAAAGGTCAGCAGTTTGAATCCACCAGCCGCTCCTTGGAAATCCTATCGGGCAGTTCTATGCTGTCCTATAAGGTCGCTATGAGTTGGAATCAACTTGATGTCAAAGAGTTTTCTTGTTTGTTTGTTTAGAACCTATTATGGAGCTCTGATGGCACAGTGGTTAAGAGATCGGCTGCTAATCAAAAGGTCAGCAGTTTGAATCCTCCAGCCGCTCCTTGAAACTTTATAGCGCAGTTCTACTCTGTCCTATAGGGTCCCTATGAGTTGGAATCGACTTGATGGCAATAGGTTTGATTTTTTTTGATAGAACCTATTATGGTACTGGTGAAGAATACTGAATATACCACGGACTGCCAGGAGAACGAACAAGTCTGTCTTGGAAGAAGTACAGCCAGAGTGCTCCTTGGAAGCAAGAATGGTGAGACTTTGTCTCACATACTTTGGACACGTTATCAGGAGGGACCAGTACCTCGAAAAGGACATCATGCTTAGAAAGGTAGCGGGTCAGTGAAAAAGAGGAAGACCCTCGATGAGATGGCTTGACAAAGTGGCTGCAACAGTGGGCTCAAACATAGCAATGATTGCGAGGATGGCACAGGACCTGGCAGTGTTTCATTCTGTTGTACACAGGGTTGCCATGAGTTGGAACCGACTTGATGGCACCTAACAACAATAGCAGCAGAACCTATTAGAGTTCAGAAAGATGGCCAGTTAGAAAATAAAATCAGAAAAATCGATAATTTACTTATATGCCAGTAGCAACAAGCTAGAAAAATAAGACGTGCAAGATTTATTTGGAAGAAACTACAGAAAGTACATAAAAGTAAACTTAGCTGAAATACCACGTTCTTAGAGGGAAGATCAAAAATTACGAAGGTGACTAATATCTCAAAATTAACGTACAGGTGGTTACAACGGAGGGAAGGGATGGAGAGGGGAAATAACTAGATAGTAGACACATTAACTTTGGTGAAGGGAAGACACATGATATAGGAGAACACAGCACAACTTGACCAAGGCAGTCACAGAAGCTTCCTAAACACATCCAAACACCTTTAGGGACTGAGTTACTGAGGCTGAGGGCTGGGGACCAAGATCTCAGAGGACATCTTGGTCAACAGGCATAACACAGTTCATAAAGAAAATGTTCTACATCCTACTTTGATTGAGTACCGTCTGGGGTTTTAAAAGCTTGCGAGCAGCCATCTAAAATATATTGGTCCCATCACATTTGAAGCAAAAGAGAATGAAGGAAACCAAAGACACAAGGAAAATATTAGTCCAAAGGACTAATGGACCACATGAACCACAGCCTCCACCAGCCTGAGCCCAGAAGAACTACATGGTGCCTGGCTACCACTACCAAATGCTATGACAGGGATCACAATAGAGGGCTCTGGGCAGAACGGGAGAAAAAAGTAGAACAAAATTTGAATTCACAAAAAAAGACCAGACTTGCTGATCTGACAGAGACTGGAGGAGCTCCCAAGACTATGGCCCCCAGACACCTTGCTCACTCAGAAATAAAGCCACTCCTGAAGTCTACCTTTCAGACATAGATTAAACAGCACTATAAAACAAACAATAACACATGTGAGGAACGTGCTTCTTAGTTCAATCAAGTATATCAGACCGAACGGGCAACACCCACCCAAAAGCAAAGATGAGAAGACAGGAAGGGACGTGAAAACTGGACAAATGGACACAGAGAACCCAGGGTGGAAAGGGGGAAAGTGCTGACACATTGCAGAGACTGCAACCAACAATATCACAAAACAATTTGTGTAGAAATTTTTGAATGAAAAACTAATCTGCGTTGTAACTTTTCACCTAAAACACAATAAAATTAAAAACATTAAGGTATAAATTTAATACAATTTCAATCAAAACTCCAAAGGGATAATTTTAGAGTAAACTGATAGTTGACTGATTTTAAAATTCAGGTGAAAAAATGTGTTTCTGCAACAGTGAATACTGCATTAGAACAAAGTAATTAGGAAGTAGTAAAAAGAAAAAAAGCTTGAAAATGACTTGGCACCAAAGCATGGGATGCCCTGAAAGTCAGGCTAAGGAGCTTGACTTAAGTCAGTAGTCATAGATGCAAACTGATGACAGCATGGACTTTAGAGTCGGAAGGGCATGGGTTAAATTCCACTCAAAATCCGCTAGCTTTGAGACCTTAGGCAAGGCAAAGAACTGGAGTCTCATTTCCTTATCTCTAAAATAAGGATTATAACCCCTATTTCAGAGGTCTGTCAAGAGAATTAAAAGGATAACATATGTAAACTGCGCCCAGCACTGTTACTATTCAATCAGTAGCTGGTATTACTAGGCAATGAGTAACAGGATTCTGAGGATGATTAAGTTAACATAGTTGAAAAGATTGGAGAGGAGCTATCTGAATAAAGGAGAGCAGTCAGGAGGCCACTGTAATACTCAAGGTGAACAAACAAACAAAAACTCCAAAGCAGTTGCCATAGAGATGATCCCAACTCCTTGCAACCCCATGTGCTGCAGAGTACAACTGTATTCCATAGGGTCTTCATGGATGTAAACTTCTGGAAGCAGATCACCAAGCTTTCTTCCAAGGCACCTCCTGGTGGGTTTGAACCACCAACCTTTTGGTTAGTAGTTGAGTGCTTAATCACAGGTAATGTGGTTGTTGTTAGATACTGTCAAATTAATTTCAGCTTATAATGACCCAATGTGACAGAGTAGAACTGTCTCACAGGGTCTTCTAGGCTGTAATCTTCAAGGAAGCAGATCACCAGGTCTTTCTCCTGAGGAGCTGCTAGGTAGGTTCGAGCCACCAACCTTTCGGTTAGCAGCCGAACACTTAACCAGTAGAGGGGAGAAAAAGAAATGGGTGCTGGAATAAGGACGGAAGCTGGCAGTAGAATTGATAAAAATAGGGCATGGATTGATGGATGGATGGCTAGACTTACACAGGGAGGTAGAATGAATAGGAACTGTTAACTGATGAAATAGGGGGTTGAAAGCAAGTATTAGAGGTAACTTGGTGCCTAGAATTAAATTTGGCACAAGGTAAATAATAAATGTTTGGAAAGGAAAGAACAAGGAGAGGGAGGGAAATAATAAAGGTTTCAATTGTAGGTGACTGAGTAATTGAGCACCCCTGAGAGACGTAAAGGGATGAGTGCTGCTTTGGCAGGGGACACAATGGGTTCCAAGAGAGTTGCAATAATAATGTAAAGAAAAAGAAGCTTCTCCAAGGCCCAGAGACAGGCTGCTCTCTGTAGCCCCCAAAAAAAGCAAAATATAAATGGGGCAGTGAGTTATTGTTACAGAATCTCTCCTTTTTTCAAAGATCTCTACAACGGACCTTCTACAAATTACAAAGGCCCTACACATAGAAAAGAATAGTAAATTTTTAACAAGTAAATCAACATAGATGTCAATTCTGTTCTACTCTAAAGCAATAAGCAACTTGAGGGCTTGGACTGAACAATTTTCTTTTACCTTTCACAGTGTTGGGCACATACAAACACAAATGCACGTGGTCTTTTAAATTGAATAAACACACAAAAAATTAAATAGTTGAAACTTGATAGAACTAGTCATGTAGGATACTCACAGAAAACTGAAAACTGGAAGAGGAAAAATCAAATGATGCTAGGCAAATGAGAATGACTATTGACTCAAAGAGGAAAAAAAGAAATAAATTATTATACTTTGTGGTTGTATGATTCTACCATTTTAATAAAATACATTAGCTTCATTAAGTAATGAAATCACCTATGGATTCAAACCAAACTATGTGTCAAAGTCTAGTTTTAATTACAGAAAAGTATCAGAGAATTGGCAAAATCTTTAGAAAATGTGAATAAACATAAGCCAAGATGATTCATTTCCATGTTTCACAACTTAGTTCACTAGTGTGAAGGAGCCCTACAAATCTAGGTGCTTGGCATAAGGAGAGGCTTCTGCCAAAGATGTAGGCCTGACTTCATTTTTTTTACTTATTCTGATCAGACTCTCAAAAGTCAGCTAGCAAGAATACCTCAGGAAGCCTGTGGGCTCCCCTCCCCTCTCTTCCTTTCAGAGCATGCTACCAGGAAGGATACTCACTCAGACTGCCCCCATAATATCCATAAATTAATGACTCAAACTTTATGATTCACAAAACAATGCTTAAGGGATCTTTCACTTGTCTGGTGTCTGTTAAATCATGATTTTGTAAATGTCAACCAATCAGAATTTTTTCCTTGTAAGTTCCTGGATTTTCTGTACTTAAATTCTTGTGAAAAATTCCTTTCACTGGAGTACTTCTGTGAATTCTCACGAAGTGCTGCCTGATTCGGATCGTTCTATTCCTTCAATAAACCTCTTTGCTTTAATTTTAACAGAAGCTCTAGTTCACTCTTTGACAGAAGCCAAGCCTTCTCCCTACTCAAATCTAATTCACTCCCTTTCCCATCATTAAGGAGACCACAGCTATGAAAATTAAATTTACATTACTGACCTGCCAGTGCCCACTGCTATCAAGTAGATTCTGACTCATAACAACCCTACAGGACAGAGTAGAACTGGCTCCACAGGGTTTCCAAGGAGCGGCTGGTGGATTTGAACTGCTGACCTTTTCGTCAGGAGCCAAGCTCTTAACCACTGCACTACCAGGGCTAGGAAGCATAATTTTGCATTACTTTTTCCCAACACTATTGGTGGATTTATAGAGGATTTAAACTCTCAGTATTTATTGCTGGGATTAGCCCGCTGTATTATGAGACTCTTCAGCTGTCATGGACTAAAATAAAACTATGTCCTAAGAGTTGGTAAACACATTTTCATCAATTAGATTCAGACTCTCATAATTTGAGAATTTGTTGGTTCACTAATATTTTCATAAATGAACTCTGGCATCTTGGAAATTAGTAACTTTCATTTAAAATTTTTGATTCAAGTTTCAAGTACAATCAAATTCTTACTCCAGTAAAGTACAGATAACATGACCGAGGGGATAGGGCTATGCACTTGTGCAGTAACGAATCACCTTACAAAAAACCAACTTGGCCTATGTCCTTGGTTCCTGAGAAATAATCCTTGGAATTACCTGAGTAAATGAGGTGCCTTTATTATCTAAAACCTCCAGACCACACTTGAAGATTTGTGCTAATGAGTGAGGGCTGCCAGACCAGAAAGACACCTGGTAGTCCCGTATCAACTAACCTCAGGAGGCCTGATTTAACCCATCATGCATACACAACGAGGCTTCAATCACGACTACGTAATGAAGCTAACAAAAGCTCTGAACAGGAGGCTCCAGAGAGCATCCTGGTTGTCATGTCCTCTTTGAGATATGGAAGCTTCGCATTAGGAACCTTCCCAGGCCTTTCCCATGTATCTCTTCCTTATGATGATCCTAATTTGTATCCTTTTGCAGTAATAAATCTTTAATCATAAAGACAGTACTTTCTGCGAGTTTTGTGAGTTGTTCCAGGGAACCCAAAGGAGTAGTGGCAGCCAGCAAGTGAAGGCTCCTGAGTGGGAAAAGCCCAAATTTGCAGCCAGCAGGTCGGAAGTAAGGGTGTCATGTAGACCCTTGAGTTTGCAGCTGGCATCTGCGTATCCGGCAGTCTGAGAGACAGCGAGTGTGCTTTTAACCAGGTAGCTAGGGGCAGAAAGAGGGAGTACCTTGGAGGCAACTGGTGTCAAAGATGACTGACAAGGGGAAAAGCAGGGATTTGATTAATCTTTACATTTTGGGGACTGGATTTATGTTGATTCTTATCCATGAAGCACTTATATTTTTATTCAGTTAACAAATATCTGTGCCAGGCCCTGAATCCTAAGGACATACAGATTACTACATGTAAAGACTATGAAGGACTTAGTCTTTTAGAAGGAGACAAACTCAAGTCTGGTAAAGAAGGAATCATGAGAAGTTTCGTAGAGGAAGTAAATCCTGACGTGAGCTCTGAATAACAAAAAGGGACTCTATATGACAAAGCAGAACTGCCCGACAGTTTCCAAGGAGTGGGTGGTGGATTGGAACTGCCGATTTTTGGTTAGCAGCTGTAGCTCACCGTAGCTCTTAATCACTGCACCACCAGGCCTCCAAAAGGGAGAAAGAACACTAGAAATACAGATGTGTGCAATAAACCGGGGATGGCGTCAAGAAGGACACTTCAGCAAGAAATGAATCAGAATGCAGAGAAGGCAAACCTGTGGATCGCTCTACAAAGCCTTTCTTAATATCTTCTCTAGTCCACCCAGGTAAAACTGACTACTCATACAGTAGGCACTTAACAGGTGGTGAAAGAAAGAAAGACTGGGGGTGGGGTGGGGGTAGGGGAAAGGGTGCAGGGAGAGGCAGGCCATGAAAAAGGGGAGGGTGGAGAGGAGGAGGAAGAGAAGGAAATTCTGTATGTGTGGGATGGTTCAGGTTAGCTCTGGTAAGGTAATAAATGACTGTCACCTTTGGATATTTTCCCAACTTCTATCAAAAGCAGTTCCATAATTACTCAGGTCTGCTATATGTTAGTTTAGACAATAGTAACTTACCTTATCATTAAACAAGATTATAGTTGTTAGGACTCTATTTTAAGAGTCAAAACATCTTTACATGACTACCTCCATTTTGAAGTTGCATGCTTGTAAGCAACTTAAGAACAGAAGGAACATATTAAACTCTTTTTAGAGGCCCTATAATACCTAAGCCCTTGCCTTGTACCTAAAACATCCTCAATATTAAAAGTGTGAAAAAGTTATCATGTAATTGTATTCTATCAAAATTAAATTTTCTTGATTTTGATAATTGTATTAGGGTTATATAAGAGAATGTCCTTGTTCTTAGGAGATACACACTGAAGTAATTATGTGCAAAGGTGCAGGATGCCTAAATTATGAGTAAACAGGATACTCTCAAATTATTCAGAAAAATACATAAATAATGTATACGAGTACATATATGATATATAGAGAGAGCAAGAGCGAGAGAGAAAGACAGTGAAATAAACAAGTAAGCCAAGTTGCTTCCTAGCTTTTCACTTACTAGCTGTGTGACCTTAGGCAAGATATTCTGCAAATGATGCTGCCCAGCTACCATCAATTTCTCTGACTGGGAACACAACAGAGGGTTCTGGACAGAGCAGGAGAAAATTATAGAACAAAAAATCAAATTCACAAAAAAGACCAGACTTACTGGTCTGACAGAGGCTGAAGGAACCCCTGAGACCATGGGCCTAAGACACCCTTCTGACCTGGAACTGAAGCCATTCCTGGAGACCACCTCCCAGCCAAACAACAGACAAGCACATAAGATAAACAGTAACGACCGAGAGGAATGTACTCCTTAGAACAATCCAATTGCATGAGATTATCTGCCCACAAGCAAAGATGAGAAGGCAGGGAGGGGTAGAAAGTCATGATACAAGAAAATGGGGAAACCAGGGAAGAAATGGGGAGAGTGCTTACACATTGTGGGGAATGAAATCAAAGTCACGGAACACTTTACATACAAACTATCGAATGGGAAACTAATTTGCTCTGTAAACTTTCACCTAAAGCACAAAAAAAAAAAAAAAAGAATCAGGGACACTGGAAAAAAAAATATATTCTGCAAATGAGAGATAAAGCAAATGGGGCAAAATGTTAACAACTGTGAATGTGGATAATGGATATATGTACTACTCTTACAACTTTTCTGTTAACTTTGAAATTATGGCAAAATATTACCAAAAAAGTTAACCGCTCACATACACACACAGAGTAACAGTTAGGCAAAATAATATAAAAATACTCACATGGAATTGAACATTCCCATTAGGGCAGTAAAGCAAAAGCCAATTGCAAACATCGATTTCATTCGAACCTGTAAAGAGCCAAACAAAATGGTCATTTTACACTAAAAAAAAAAAAAAAAAAAGCTACTAATGCACACCCCCAAAAGTTTTGGCTTCATGTCATTTTTAAAAGGCTTTTGTTAGAAAAAAGCTGTTTGTTAGCTAACCCACCCTCCACTCTAATACCTCTTCTCCTTGCCACCTTATAGTACTGAGGATGCCAGGTGACCTAATTCTGATCAATGAGTTATAAGTAAAAGTACTGGATGGGTTTCTGGGAAAAAAAAAAAAATTTAAGGGACAAACTTGGCTGGCATCCCCTTAGGCCTTTTGCTCATTCTTCTTCCTGCCTGAAATGATGAACGTAATACCTGGAGGTGAAGCAGCAATTATACAACTAAAAGGACAAAAGCCTTAAACTAAGGCCAGCAAAGCTCAGGTCCTTGATGGCATTACGGAGCTGATACTCCAGCCCAGGGCTGCCAACATGTGGACTTCCTGCATGAAATAAGAAACCTTTATCTGTTTAAGCTAATATATCAATATTTAGGTATTCTGTTACTGGCAGCAAAATCTTTTCTTAATTATATAAGTGTCTTAATTCAAAAATATGTAAATAAACAAGAGATCATAAGGATATAAGATTAACAGATGTTATCTCTGGATGGTTGGTTTATGGGCAATTTTTATCTCTTCTTCCTTCTATAGCTTCCAAATTTGCTATGATGAACATGTATTGTTATTTTTTACAACAGGCACTCTTAAATTATAATTTTTCTTAATTAATAAGAATTTTAAGATCTCTCAGTAAGTGAAAGAGAGCTGTTGCACAGTTCAGACATCCTGTGTTAAATACACAGAAGTAGAAACTTAGTCAAGCAATGTAATTAGCCTAGCTATACCTTAGAAGGAGCCCTGGTGGCACAGTGGTTCAGAGCTATGGCTGCTAACCAAAAGGTGGGCAGTTTGAATCCACCAGCCGCTCTTTGGAAACCCTATGGGGCAGCTCTACTCTATCCTGTAAGGTTGCTATGAGTTCGAATCAACTCAATGGCAATGGTTTTTTTATACCTCAGAAAGACAAGCCTGACTGAACCCTACTCTATAAATAATGAGTAGATGGGTAATGAAATCATATTTCCTTACTCTTTACCGCATGTCCAACACTCAGAACAAAAGGCACTAATAAAAGCCACCTATAATATTCAACTTCTGTGTTGAGATTACACAGGTCAGCATAAAAACCAAGGATTCAGCATTAATAAGATAGAAAAAGAAAATAAACCACTTTGTTTAAAAACACAATCAGGAAACTAAGAAAGCAATGTGTGAAGGGGATAAATTATGACCCCCAAAGACAACCTTAAAAGGCCAGTTATGTTATTAGAATGAAGTTTAAGAGTAGTAGCATATTTTTACTTCCGTGTGGTCTAGGAACACCCATATATTATGTATAGCATACACACACTACACATTTCTGAAAAGGTAAGTGTAATGTGCTTGATGCAAATCAGGGTCTTTTGCTGAAAATATTAAGTGGTTCACCACAAAGTTATTTAGGATTCTTACCATCGATAGATCTCTGTTGTTATTTTTTAGTTTCTCTTCTTGCCTCTCTGAAAAGAATTAATGAAATGGTTAATATACACAGCACTGAGCACAAAGCAGATGTTAAATAAACTGTCACTGACTGGTGATTACAAAAGCAGTTCTGTCTTAATATCACTTAATAAGATGAAGTGAATACCTGGAATCTTGTATACTTTGTACTAAAAAAAAAAAATTCAAATATAGCAGAGTACCAAAACATTTCAATTTAAATACATAAAAATCTTTAAAGTTTAATTTTGAAAAAAATTACCTCTGGTATTATATGCCTTAACTCTCTAGATATTTTTTACATTACACCAATGGAAATGGCCAATCAGTTGATTCTTAAGTGTAAACATACGATTGTATGTAGATGTCTCAAATATTAATTACTCAAGACTTCTAGGAGGGCTGTGCTTCCCAATCTCTTTCATACGTTATGTTGACATAAGGTGAAAATGTGTTCTGTATCTCTCTTGAGGATCAGGAAATTAAGGGTGCTGGAGCCCTGGTGGCACAGTGGTTAACAGCTGGGCTGCTAACCTAAAGGTTGGCAGTTCGAATTCACCAGCCGCTCCTTGGAAATCCTATGGGGAAGTTCTACTCTGTCCTACAGGGTCGCTATGACTAGGAATCGACTTGATGGAAACAGGTTTGGTTTTTTGTTTTGTTTTTTGAGGTGCTGGAAATATAGCGTATGCCATTTAATGTTCACTTGCCCTATGTGAATTACTCTTTATCTTATATAATCCAGAACCTCAGGATTTAACACAGGGAGAATCATGCCTCAATTCTTCCTTTTGGATGGAATTCTATCCATCTATTACTACTGAGGGGCCCCGGTGGCACAGTGGTTAAGCATCTGGCTGCTAACCAAAATGCTGGCGGGTCAAATCCACCAGCCACTCCTTGGAAACCCTACGGGGTAGTTCTACTCTGTCCTATAGGGTCGCTATGAGTTGGAATTGACTCAATGGCAGTGGGTTTGGTTTTTTTGATTTTATTACTACTGAACTTTCGGATTAAACCTCCATGAGATTTGAGGAAATTTCATGATGAGAACAATCTGGACACATGAAGAAGATACATTTATACTCTATAATGATTTATTATCCAAAATAGGAAATTAACAGCGGAGCCTTAACCTCAAGACCCCACTACCTGGCTTCACCTCACTTACTGTGCTTGCAGGACTTGCTTTAACACAGTTCCTACATTCCTGTTTGTTCTGCTGTTCCTGAGTTTCTGATTACATGTATCCTTAAAATAAATCCCTCACTACTTGAGGTAACTTGTATACAGCCAAAAATTCCTAAATGAAATTCAGATACCAAAAGTAAATTAGTTTCTCTTCTGTGAGAGGGAAATGTAAAATAGTCGAAACATCTGCTCCTGCCATTAAGAATGAGGAACTTTTACAAAAACTTCAGTTTAAATGCAATAGACACCCAGTTTCATATTAACGGCTATACGAAAGACTATATCAAAGAGCTTCACACAGTGAAGTCCAGTGACACTTTGCTTCTCTAGAACAGAGTACTGCTGACCACTTCCCTCTTCCTGAGAACTCCCTTCTTGCAGCGCAGCAGCAGCAGCACGCTTCACAGCCCCCAAATACTCCATATATTTTTGTAAATATTCTCAAGTGGGGAATCTGAGCAAAGGGAAAGTAATGGTTGGATGATAACAAAACTGTAGATAGGATCAATAGACAGAAATACATTTAACTGGACCTAAGAAGTTGCTGGAGATGAACAGCAAATCTGACTAGGCTTATTAGCAGCCAATTCAAAGGGAAAAAAAAATCAGCTCAAGCATAGCGCTCATAAAATAAAAATATACCAATTGTTTATGAGAATTTATGCTTTTCCTGACATTGAAAACCAGTAGAAATCATTTCCAATGAGCACTGGGTGATATGTGGATAACGTTCTCAACAATATTCCATGTAAGTACAACAAACTGTACCTAGCTGGGTTTTTCACAATGTGCCTAATGGTGCAAATGCCAAGGTGAAATACAACAGAAGCAAGTTTACAAAGTCCAAAATAATGCAGCTTAGGTTTACAGAATTCTGACAGTCTGGCTTAATCTGAGAGTAAAATTTACACTAACTAAAGAGTGGATCCACCACCTGTCAGTTTGTCCTACTGGGTGGCTCGCATGTTGCTATGATGCTGAAAGCTATGCCACTGGTATTTCAAATACCAGGAAGGTCACCCATGGTGGACACGTTTCAGTGGAGCCTCCGGACTACGAGAGGCTAGGAAGAAAGCCTGGCAACCTACTTCAGAAAATTAGCCAACAAAAACCCCATGGATCACAACAGAACATTGTTCTTTGGATGCGTCATCAGGAGAGACCAATTGCTAGAGAAGGACGTCATGTTTGGTGAAGTGGATGGCTGACGAAGGCAAGGGAGATCCTCAATGAAATGGGATGACACAGTGGCCACAACAATGGGCTCAAGCATGCCAGGGATTGTGGGGATGGCACGGCACCAGGCAGCGTTTTGTTCTGTTGTACACGGGATTGTCATGAGTCTGAGCCGACTCAATGGCAACTAATAACAACAAGAGAATGGATAGGTTGTGGGTCCTTCAAGCAACTCTTCATAAATATTATGTCTTGTAACTTCTGATAAGGTTTTGATAAGCAACTCTTTACAAATATTATTTCTTATAAATTCTGGTGAAATGTTTTTTGGTGAGCAATCAAGGTTGCATTCCATGTTAAGATAATTTGAATTAAGATATTTTGTATTGTCAGTTTAAGGGCAGAGGGTAATCTGCCTTCCATTTTTATATCTTCCCTATCCATTTTTATATTTTCCCTATACTTTACAGCAAAGCTACTTTAAAGAGCTGTCCATATTCAATGTCTTCACTTTCTCACCATGCATTATTTTCTTAATCCACAGAATCTGGCTTCTGTCCCCATCATGTCACTGGAACTATTTTTGCTAAAATCACCATTAGGCATTTACACCCATCCTCGGATCCCTCCTCCTTATGAAATACTCCCTTCAACTTCTCTCCTTTCTAACTTCTCTGGCAATACTTTTCCAGAGCATCACTTCTTCAACTATCCCTTAAACTCCTGTGTTTCCCCAAGGCTCTCTCCATCTTCAACCCTCTGCTCTTCTTGCCCTATATGACCTCATTTACCTTGCTGACTCAATTACTACTTATAATCAAATTATTCTAAAATCAATCTACAGCCCTTATCTGCCAGTTCCAAAACTGTACATCCAACTGTGTACCAAATATTTCTACCCTACTGCCACACAGGAGGAGCCCTGGTGGTGCAGTGGCTGAGAGCTCAGCCGCTAACCAAAAAGGTTGGTAGTTCGAATCCACCAGCTGCCCCTTATAAACCCTACGACGCAGTTCTACTCTGTCCTATAGGGTCACTGTGAGTCGGAATCGACTCGATGGCAATGGGTTTGGTTGGTCACACAGGTACTTCATATTCAACATGTTCAAAACTAAAACTATCTTCTCTTTTCCTCCCCACTCTAATCTGGTACTCCTCCAACATTTTCTCTCCAAATCAGAAATCTGGGCCTCTTCCTAGACTCATCCCTCTCTCCATACCCTACACCTAAATGTCATCAAGTCCTATTACTTCTACTTCCTGTATAGCCTTTGAATTTTACCGTATACTCCTTTGCCACTAACATTGACCAAGTTCAAGTTCTCACCATTGTTATGCCTGGGATACTTTAAGAGGTTCCTGACTTCCTTGCCTTCAAAATGGTCCCCACTCCAAATTATTCTCAGAGTTGTCTTCCGTAAAATATGATGTTAATTCTCAGCTAAATCCCTTGATAGTTGCCTGATGCATTCTGGATACAAGTTAAATTTCTTATTTTAACTTATAAATACCTTTACGGACTAAAATAATCAAACAAAAAAATTCAAACCCATTGCCGTCAAGTCAGTTCCAACTCATAATGACCATGTAAACAAGAGTAGAGCTGCCCCATAAAGTTTCCAAGGCTGTATATCTTTTTTTTTTTTAATTTTTTTATTGTACTTTAGATGAAGGTTTACAGAACAAATAGTTTCTCATTAAACAGTCAGTACACATACTGTTTTATGACACTGGTTAACAACCCCATGACATGTCAACACTCTCCCTTCTCAACCTTGGAGAACTTTTTTTTTGGTGAAAATATACATAACCAAAGTTACACCATTTCAAAAGCTTCTACATGTACAATTTAGTGACATCGATTACATTCTTCCAGTTGTGCTGCTATTCTCACTACCCGTTTCCAAATTATTCTATCACCATTATCTTCAACTCACTGCCCCCAGGGTTCCCATCAAACCTTTTGAGTTGCTATTGTAAGTTTTATCTCACATAGATAATTCTTAGATGAAGGTTTACAGAACAAATAGTTTCTCATTAAACAGTCAGTACACATATTGCCCTATGACAATGGTTAACAACCCCACGACATGTCAACACTGTCCCTTCTCAACCCTGGGTTCCCTATCATCAGCTTTCTTGTCCCCTCCTGCCTTCTAGTCCTTGTCCCTGGACTGCTGTGCCTCATTAGTTCCGTTTTGTTTTATGAGGTTGTGCAATCCCTGGCTGAACAGTGAACTTCAGGAGTGACTTTACCACTGAGCTAAAAGGGTGTCTGGAGGCCATACTCTCAGGGTTTCTCTAGTCTGTGAGGCCAGTAAATCTGGTCTTTTTTTGTGAGTTAGAATTTTGTTCTACATCCTTTTCCAGCTCATCCAGGACCCTCTATTGTGATCCTGGTCAGAGCAGTCAGTGGTGGTAGGCGGGCACCATCTAGCTGTACTGGACTCGGTCTGGTGGAGGCCTTGGTAGCTGTGGTCCATTAGTCCTTTGGACAAATCTTTTCCTTGTATCTTATTCTGTTCATTCTCCCTTGCTCCCAAAGGGCTGAGACCAGTGGAGCATCTTAGATGGCTGCTCACAGGCTTTTAAGACCCCAGACGCTACTCACCAAGGTAGAATGTAGAACATTGTCTTTATAAACTGTGTTCTGGCAACTGAGTTAGATGCTCCCCGACACCACGGTCCCCACAGCCCTCTGCCCAGCAATTCAGTTCCTTAGGGCCAAGGCTGTAAATCTTAATGAAAGCAGACGCCACATCTTTCTCCTACAGAGTAGCTAGTGGGTTAGAACCTCTGATCTTTCAGTTAGCAGCTGAGCACTTACTTACTTATTTCTCTAGCCTCATCTGCCTGAACATTTACACATACCTTTTATTTGTCATACTAAACTATTCGCTATTTTACTCCTCAATGCTTCTGTATATGCCTATCCTTCTGCCTAGACTGTACGTTAAAAATGGGGACTCTAGAGTCATAAATTATGAGGTTCAAATCCCATACCTACCACTGACTAGCTGGTTAGGAATGACCTTGAGCAAGTTATTTAACTTAAGCCTCAATGTACTCATCTATAAAGATGGGATCATACTGTTCCCTTCCTTACATAACTTAAGAAAATTTTAAAAATATGTAAAGTGCTTGGTACAGTAGATGGTAAATAATCAATAAATACTGACCAGTATTATTTTTTATTTACATTTTTATTTAGCTAACTCACACTAAAGCTTCAAGATTCAGCTAAAGCATTACCTTTTCAGGGATACCTGATCCCCTAGGCCGATTTGGATATCTTTTCTCTTTACTTTTACAACACTCAGAATATCTCCCTATAAGTGTACTTATTGAACTGCATACTGATCATTTATCTTTTTGTCTGTTTTCCCTCTCTAGACAGAGCAACTAGAAGTCAGAATCTTTTTCTACTTTGTTTTTCCAGTGCCTAACAGTTACTGAGACATACAGAGTAGATGTACAATAGCATCTTACCACAGAACTAAATGAATAGGTCATTTAAGACAGTCTGATATCCCTGCACTAAACTGAGAAGCTTTAATTGGAACAGAACATTGACACAGTCCAGCCTGGTGCAGTTGCCCCTGGGCTATAACAGCAGTAATCTAGGTATAACAACAACAACAAAAAACCCAAACTTATTGCCATCGAGTTGATTCTGATTCACAGAGACCCTACAGGACAGAGCAGAACTGCCTCACAGGGTTTCCAAGGCTATGATCTTCATGAAAGCAGGCTGCCACATCTTTCTCCCACAGAGTGGCTAGTGGGTTCAAACCGCCGACCTTTCGGTTACCAGCCAAGCACTTAACCATTTGCCACCAGGGCTCCTACAAGCTAGGAACAGAAACACAGTTTCTGAACCAAATACATAATTTCATAAAATTTTTCTGATTTCAGAATCATAAAGTAGTACAAAGTATAAATGTAATTCATATCTAGTTACTATGAATTATCTTTTTGGAACAGAATTACTGAAAGTCTAAATTACACTGAAAAAACAAAAACATATGGTCATCATTTCTCAAACTAGATAAAAATTACTCAGCAGAAAATCTCCTACCCCTTGGTGGGTTTCCATTACTAGTCAGTGTTCAGTAAGGAAGCCATGGCACCAATAAGTACAAGTAACTCAGAGCTGACTAAAAATAACCATCTCAGATGTGAAAAAATATATATACTTTACAAACCGCTAAGAACCCTCAGTCAAGTTCAATAGCCACAATTGTGAACACTATTTTACTAAAACTGAAAACTTCAAAGGTAGGAACAATTGCTTGAACTTATCCTATCTACCTAGCATAGTTGTGAGAATCAAGTGAGATAATGTATGCATGTGCTTTGTAAACTGTCAAATTAAACAAATGTGTATTATCACTATTAACTATTTTATTTTCATCATCTAAAATTCTACTTTTTTTAATAAAACCTAAATTTTGTAAAGACCAATATCTCATCTTACCTATTTTCTTTTTCTGTTGTCGACCAGCTGACTCTGTTATCGTTTCCTTCTTCTTTTCCACTGTAAACATAGTAATATAGGAAAAATTAATTATTACACTAAAGAAACAAAGGATGCTTTACAGCTGCTGAACCAATGAAAGAAACTTTAAAAAAAAGTAATATAATGACTTTGATTACGGCCCTTGTTAAGTCAACTGGCCTGCTCCCACACGTGCTGACAGTAAAGTGTAGACAGGACATTCAAAGACTAAAACACTAGTGTAAAGCACTGTTAGTCAAACACCATAAAGGACTGTATTAAGTCATAATCATAATCAAAACCAAGATGATTTCGAGACCATGAGCTGAGGATGGTTACCTTAGGTAGAGTCTAGGCACAATTTTCAAATTCTGTTCTCTCAGATGACTAGGGCTAATTGTAGTCCATTCTTCATATTTACTATGGAAGGTACGAAGTCATTCATTCTGTTATTGGGTTCCTAAATAACAGGCACTGTTCTAGATAGATAAAAAAGACAGGCCACGATCCTTGTTCTCTAAAGAGCAATCCAGTGAGGGCAAATCATCAAATAACAGTTATAGCACAGAAAAGTGGTAAAACAGACACATGCACAGGGTAGAAGAATGAGGAGAGCCAAAAAAGCTAAGACCAACCTTTCAACTAATATGACAACAGAGTAACAATGAGCTTTTGAAAAGGAATAGTGTAATGCTTTATTTTATATTTACTATCTCTAGTCACCTGTGAATGGACTACTAAGATATATCAAAAGTTACCTTTACTTAGTATACTTACAATATCTGTTCCCAATATTTTCTTAATATAGTTACTTTGTGAGCAAAGAGTACTGCATATACATTATTTCTAAAAGTTGCATTAAAGAAAATTGACAGGTAGGACTCTTTCCCTTAATGCATTAAGTAGGCTGCCTAAAACCTAAAAGCAAAACTGGTATTACTGCTTTGTTAACAATATGAAAAATTCAATTTGACTTCAATATTTCAAATGAAATCTTAAACTGCGGACTAAAAAATTGTGTGTGTGCGTGTGTGCGTAGAGAGAGAGAAAATATGTTTTAGGATGAACCTGCTTGAGAGAGGTCATGAAAAGAAATTAAGTCAAATTCCATGAGACTGTTATAAAAATAACATTTTTAAAATACAAAATAGACAGGAAACACTGAATGTTTTACTCTTTATCATTATTATTAGCCAAAGAAAGAAAAATATTTCTTTCCTACCCTGGAAGGATTATAACACAACTACTTGGCATTTAACGATGACTACATTAAAAACAAAGGCAAAACAAGACAGAAAACTAAAAAACAGAAACATAAGATGATACCATGAGCATTAACCTAACCTTCCGGCAGGCCCGATTTTTGAGACTTAGATAAATATTTTCTAGGGATAAGATAAATTAATCTAATGTTTTTCAAACTTCATGAGATTGTGAAGAAACCCTTTTGTGTTGATATTTATTCACCAAAACCTCAATCCCATAACAAGAATTAGAGATGTCAGAGTAGACAAAAGCAAAAGATGTCCACAACAAAACACGTCATTGCCCATGACCTGCCACTGCTTCATGCTGAATTTCAGAGTTGTATCAAAACAGTTTATAAACTACTCTAAAAGCTTTATCCTGTTTCACTGTAAATAGAAACACCTTCTACTTCACAGTAACTTTTAGTTAAGTCTCTCAAAAAATCTTGTTATAAGAATCAAGTTAAATATACTTTAATCTTTCTCATTTTCTAAAGTGTTCTTTTATTAATCTATTTTACAGCAGTAACACAATGAAAGAAGTCCTACCAATATTGAAAGCACACTATAAGCCTAGAAACTACCTGAATCAACCATCTTGGTACCTTGTGAGAAAGCATATCTTTCATCAAAGGCTCCACTTCAGCAGAACTGCTTTTTGGATGATACCACTATTCTCCAAATAATGCCAAGGATCAGACCAGCGTGAGAAAAGAAAGCTAGATCCAATTTTGACTGAAACCCACTTCTATTTTTTTGTATTCATCAAAGACTCTACAGACTTCTCTTGCTTAGATCCATACCAAATTCTGAATACAGAATATCAGAAAAGACTATATATTTGGAATTAGAACTTCTGTTAAAAGAGAGAATTTATTTTATATTCTTTCTTTTAAATAACCCCCATGCTAAATACAGTAGTTTCCACTTGATTATAAACTCCTAGAAGATAGGATCTATGCCCATTCATTTTGATTTGCACTTATCATGGTAAATTTTACGTATGTAATAGAAATACAAGCAATCAATCATATATGTCAATTGATCATATAAATAAGATATGCTTATTGACTGTTGATAGATTACTCAAAGGAGAGGATGTAAGAACATAAAAAAATGCCATGAGTCATTCCAGTTATCACCAACCTACTTCATACTTATTTTCAAAGTAAGCATATTAAGGAATTATATTAAACATTACAATTATGAAAACTTCGCCTGGTAACTATATTACTTTGAATTTAGGTACAGAGTAAAGGAGACTTTTAATTTATTTCTATAATGCAAAAAATTAAAGGCACTAATTATCTTTAATTAGTGGGACACTAAAGTAGCCCAACATCTTCAGGGCAAATCCACATTTATATGAAGTATGAGGATATTTATTCAAACAAATTTGAAGCTAAATTTGCTTTGTATTTTGTAAAACTACTCAACGATATATGTGACACGAAAAAACTTGTATTTGCATGCCATTGCATGCTGGCTAATTAGTGTATGATCAGAGCAGAAAAATTTCACAAAAATGTGCAATGTTATGCTATAGACTTATTCTTTAATCTAGTCGATAAGCTTCTATCAAGTATCTACTCTACACCAGGCGTTTTGTTACAATGGGAATACAATAGCCTTCGCCTCTTAGAAACTGCAGTTTAGTTACAGAGACGTTATTTTAATAATCATAATCACAGAGGTAAAATTGCAATTATCACAAGTGATCTAAGGAGAGGCATACGGATAAATTAAAGTCTATGGTAGGAAGATATGAGCCTGTCTGGGAGGCCAAATAAGGCTTTGAGATATGCAGAATGAGTAGGAGTTTACTAGACAAAATGAGAAGGGAAAACTATTCTAGAGAACAGTAGATACAAGGCTCCATAGTAGGAAAAAGCAAGACTAATACAAGAGACTGAAAGACAGCCTGAGGGACTAGAGAATAGCGAGCAAGGGAGAACATGATACAAGATGCGGCTAGAGAGGGAGGAAGGGAGCCCCAGACCATAATGGGCTTTGCAGGCCATGTATTTATCCTAAAAACAATGGGAAAAAATAGAAGTGTTTTAAGAAAGGTAAGTAACATAATCAGATTTGTGTTTTGAAAAATTACTCTACATGTACTGTAGAGAACAAATCTGAGTAGATGTAGGTAGACAAATGAGCAGGCTACTGCAGCAAATCAAATGAGACATGACAGAAGTTTGAAGTAGGTGGTGATAGCAGAGATGATGATGTGGAAAGATGTGAAAACTATTAAGGAGGCCAACAGAAACAGGGTGTGATAACAGACTGTTTATATGGGGTGAGAGAAGACAGTATTCAAATCAACAAATTATTTATTAAATCTTTACTCTGTGCCAGGCACTATTCTGGCTGCACGGGATAAATCAGTGAACAACAAAAAGGAACTGTGAGCTTTCATTCTAGCAAGTGGAAATAACAAGCACTAACACAATAAATAAGTAAATTACACAGTACATTAAAAGGTGATAAGAATTATGGGAGCTCAGGAGTATTAAATGATAGGGGAGATGGGCAGGTTGCAGTTTTAAATAGGGTGGTCAAGTGAAGCCTCGCTGAGGTGAGCTTTGAATAGATTTGAAGAAGGTAAGAGGGTCAGTCAAGCAGATATTGTAGGGAAAAAACATTCCAGGAAGGGAGAACAGCCACTACAAAGGCACAAGTGTGGCTGGTGTGTGGTGATAACAGCACACAGACCAGTTTGAGTAGAGCAGAGTGAGGGAGGAAGAAAGAACATCAGAGCAGTAGGAAAGGGAAGCTTTGCAGGCCACTGTAAGGACTTTGGCCTTTCCTCTGAATGAAAATGGGGCACCATCACAAAGTTTTGAGGAGAGGTGGGACATGATCTGATAGGCTTTCAAAAGGATTATTCTGGCTATTAATTTGAGAAGAGACTTCTGGGAGAAAGTGATGCCTATCAGAGGCAATCGCAATAATCCTGGCAAAAAAATGATGGTGGCTTAGACCATGATGGCTAACAATGGAGATGGCGAAAACGGTCAGATTCAGTGTATATTTTAAAGGTAACTCAACAGTATTTACCAACAGACTGGATGCAGTTGTGAAAGAAGAATCAAAGGTTAATTATGGCCTGAGCAATCGGAAGGACAGAACTGCCACTGACAAGACGAAGAAGGCTGCAGAGAAAGCAGCCTTGGAAGTGAGGAACAAGAGTTCAATTTTGGATATGTTAGGCTTAAGATGTCTGTTAGACATTCAAGTGGAGATGACACATTGATAGTTGGATATTTGAATCATATACACAGGAGACAGAGCTAGAGATATAAATTTGGGGGTCAGTGGTGAATAGAGCACATAAATGAATTCACTGAGGGAGTGAGTATAAAGAAAAAAACCTAAAAGTTTAGGTCAGCCCAACAACAGGAGATCAAGAAGAGAAGCCAACAAGGAAATTGTAAAAGAATGACCAGTGACGTAAGAGGAAAACCAAGAGATGATGGTGTGTCCTGGAAGTCAAATGAAGAAAGTGTATCTAAGTTTCTGGCTGGCACTACTGGAAGCATTGACCTAATATTCACCAAAATAGGGTAATCGTGGAAGAAGATCTCATTTGTGGAAGTAAAGATCATAAGTTTGGTTTTAATTATGCTGAGACACATTACCAACATTGAGTAACTGAAAGAATGGTAAATTGTAATTTAAAAACTGAGTTTAGTCCCTAATTCTTTGTTTGCTCTGAGATGTCATTTAACCTTTCTGAGCCTCAATCTCCTTTTCCATAATGTGGAAATATTTATATGATTACTACAAATGGCTGTTGTGTGAATCAAATGAGATGCTTTAAGAAGGAAAACAGATTTTTATGAAAACATACACAAAAGTCATAGAACATAGAAAGCCAAAGGAATTTTAAACAGAAAAGTTTAATCCCTGTAAGGAAGAAAGGAACAGTGAAAACCAAATTGGGCCTAGGAAGAACCATTCATATTATACCCCTAACCACCCCTCTAACCAGACCCCTCAGCTGTGTCCTGTGGAATTCCTGTTTTATTTCAAAGACAACAAATTCTAATTCTTCTTTTCTTCTCAAACACACCTTCAATCTCCTCAACCAACTGAAACTTGGCTTTTCCCTGAAGACACCACTTTTCTTGACACCATTCATATTGAACTGTCATTCTCCAAACACACCTTACACATTAAAATTTCCACATTTTTGTTCATATGCTATTTCCTTAGCCTGGAATTTACTTCCCCACCTCATTATCCAAATTCTAATGATCCATGAGGGACTACAACACCATATGCATTATGAAAGCTTCCAGGGTCCCTCACAAATGAATGGGATCTCTGCTTCAGAACCACTACAGCACATAACATGTACCTCCTGCCTCCCTTACTCCTTTTTAGTTTGCATTATACTTTTTGGCACACAAGTCTTATACTTTTAAATAGACTTCAATTCGAATCGTATGCATCTTTGTATTTCTGTGAAGTTCTGTATCAAAGTTAGTGCTCCTAAAATATTTACGCTGAACATGCACTCAATAAGCTTGACATGTTGAAACTTTTTAAAGGATGTGGCCATACTCACATTTTTTACTCTGTTTTTCTACTTCTGCCTTCAGTCTCTTGTATTTGTCTGTCCTGTAAACCAGGACCCAAGTTATGCCTGAAAAAGTAGAAGTAACATGCTCATAGGGAAATATCTGGGAATGTCACAACAAACTGTTAAATAGTGGTTACTGTTAGGGAAAGAGGGATATCAACTTTTTGCTTTGTATTTCCTCGTTGTTAACTTTTTCCAACTGTAAAGACAACTGACTTTTCAACCAAAACAGCTGTAATATCATGTGAAGGTGTCTACACATACACGGAAGTGAAACGTACTGTCGACCAAAGAAAATGAGGCAATCAATTCCACACTACCCCTCCTGCTCCTGCTCAGGAGTTTCCCCGAGGTCCCCTGCAGTACAGAATATGAACTTCCCAAGCAAGAATGGCTCGCGACCTTACTTCCCCGGTGACACGAGGGTCCCCAAGCCTAGGATCCTTCCCCCCAGGTAATAAACGAACGTCAGAGAAGTAGCCACTCTCACCCTCAGCGAGAAGAGCCGTACACACGGAGATAAAAACAATGAGTAGTGTGTCCGCGAACATGGTGCTCATCTCGCACCGCCGTCCCGGCACTCCCACCCGCGAGGGGGGGGGAAGCGCTCTAAAGGCAGGAAAAGTGAAGCGAAGATACTTCCCTAAATGCTGCGACCACCAAATAACACACTGACTCCGAGGACATCACACTTCCGTTTCCGGGCCACAGGGCCGGAAGAGCTTGTTCCGAAGACTTCTGTGGCCGCTGCTTAGCTAGCAGAAACCAACACGCAGCCTCAGAAGCGAAGGAACTGGCGCTGCGGCGTGATCTCGCGAACGGTGAAACTTGAGCAGCCGAGGGAGAATTGGCTGCGTGACATCTCCCGGTGGCATTTACTTGTCGTTTCGCTGTGTCGCGCCGCCTTGTCGTCCACAATCCAGTTATTTGGGCTCGTCTCAGCCGCACTTCTGTGGCCGATTTAGTCTAGGTTTGCCGTAAAGTAGAAAGATTGACTTCCACAAGCACGTACTGAACGCCTAGGTTAGGTGCCAGGGCCACGGACTTTGAGCTGGGAACGTGAAAAGGAAGACGTCTTGGGCTGCTGGATTCAAGGAGATCACGTCCTAGCGAAGGAGAGAAACTTGTACATACGGTGTGATGAGGGTTTTAATAGAGGTATGAGTAGAATGGTGCGCTGACACAGTTGAGAAAATTCGTTGGTGGGAAAGGGGTGGTCAGCAAAAGCTAATGAAAGGAATTGAAGCAGTGCGTTAAAGGAGTAGGAGTGACTTCGGAGAAAGAATAGAAGGATTTTCCAGGCAAAGAGGAAGGCAAAAACACGGATCCTTGTGTAATAGAGCAGTGAATGGTGTATCTAGAGAAGAGGCCATGAACCCAAATGTGTGCAGTGGTCAGATAACGTAAATGACGTTCAAAACCACCCAGAGGCGCCTCTGAAGACAGGTCTGGCGATTCTGAAAGGTCGCAGCCTTGAAATCCCCATGGCGCAGTTCTGCTCTGCACACCAGGCGTCGCTATGAGTCAGAATCCACTCCGACAGTACCTAACAACAACGATTTCATCTGAAAGGAGCAATTGATAACTCAACTCCAAAACAATTTCCCTGGGAGAATGAGCACCCAGTTTTGAGATTTTCCCATTTTTCAAGAAAGTCCAGAAATCCAGATTTTTACATGAACGTTCAACTTATAACCATTCAAACTTTAAAACACTGTGTAGGCCAAAGAAAATATCTTAGCAGCTTGGTTTGAGCCTATATAGAGGTTTTCAGCCTTTTCAAACTGCATGTGTGTGTGGATGAAAATGTAGTAGCTGGCTGAGCTGTTTCCCCTAAACTTGTACTATCTATCATTGGTTCCTTTCTCTTAAGCTCCATTAGGCTTTATGTACAGTTCTGTGACACCACTTTTGACCTCTTTTACTTGTATGTGTGTTTCTTATCTCTCTAGACAGCAGAGACCTGTCTCCTTTTAATAGCCGTTGTGGAACTTTTATATGTCAGGAATAGTGGTAGGCACTCCAGGGTCTAAGATGGTGATTAAGATACTATTCCTGACTTCCAAGGTTTCCTATGCAGTTTATACATTATAATAATGTATAATAAAGAGGTATTCATAGAATGCTATGGGAGCACAGATAAGGAAAGATTGCTTTTTCCTGGAGGAGTTAGTAAGGCTTCACAAACATCACAGTTCAGCTGGACTTTAATTTGAAAAGTTCAGGCAAGTAAGGTTTTTATTCAACTTTGTATCACCCAAGGTAAATGTTGAGATGCAGTAAGAGTATAACCTTTGAGTCAGACCTGGTTTTGAATTCTGGCTCCGTGACTTAATTGACATCAGTCTTTGAGCATATTTAACATCTTTGAGCTTCAGTTTTCTAGTCTGTAAAATGGTGATAATAACGCCAGCTGCATAAAACTGTTGTGAAGATTAAATGAGAGAGAGCATACTATAAGGCATTTAATGCTATGACTGGCACAATTCTTCAAATCCAAGATGCTATTGATTGTAAAATGCACCATTATTTTATATACTGCTAAGAAAGAAAGAAAAAAACCCTGCTAATTAAATCACAACACACCAATTGATTGTTTAAGATGCATTTCATTCAGAGATGTTAAAATGTGAAAAAAAAGTCTTAGAATCAATGAAATACAGTAATAAAAATCAATTATTTCTATGCAAATATTGTCTATTACCATGAACTATGCTAGCATAACATTTTGTTCTTTAGGGCAATGAAGTCATCACCGTATGTCCATCGATGAAGAACATTGCTAGAGACAAGTTCAGATAACATCTCCTTTTCTACATTCTACCAGTTTTCTTTATCATATTTCAAAATTTTTCTAAGCTCTCAGTATACTATCAAAGTTTTAGATTTCAAAATTTTCCTATGAATATCACCCTCCCAAAGCTCTCTGTCCTGCTCCAATCTCCAGGACTACTGTAAGGATTTTGTCTTACTATTCTGTAGGGTGAGATTCACTATTTCTGGCACTCACATCTTCCTCCTTAGTTTATACTTTCTTTATGCTGTGGTATATACTTAAGTAATTTCCTGTGGAAGATGAATGGGATCTAAACTTTCAATGTTCCTACATTATTAGCAGTATTAATAATACTGTTGTTTAAACAGATGTTTAATATTAGGCTAGGCATTGTAAAAGATACTTATAAAAGTTTAAATCCCTGCTTATACTCTAAGGTATGAAAAGATAGGCTTTAAGTTTGAATCCTAATCCCACAACTTGTGAGCTGTATTACTTTAGCAATTTATTTAATTTCTCTGAGCCTCTTTTCTTCCTTTTTTCTAATTTGTAATGTTTAGATAAAAATACCTACCTTCCAAGATTTTTGTTGTTTGGTGCCATTGAGTCGATTCCAACTCATAGTGACCCCATGTGACAGAGTACAACTGCCCCATAGGGCTTTCTTGGCTGTAATTTTTTTTTATTATTACTGTGCTTTAAGTGAAAGTTTACAGTTAAGTTAGTCTCTCATACAAAAATTTCTACGTACCTTGTTATGTGACCCTAGTTGCTCTCCCTGTACTGTGACAGGACACTCCTCCTTTCCATCCCAGATTTCCCATGTCCATTCAACCAGTTCCTGACCCTCTCTGCCTTCTCATCTCGCCTCCGGACAGGAGCTGCCCATTTAGTCTCATGTATCTTCTTGAGCTAAGAGGCACACTCTTCATGAGTATCATTTTATATCCCATAGTCCAGTCTAATCTTTGTCTGAAGAGTTGGCCTCAGGAATAGTTTCAGTTCTGGGCTAATGAGAGTCCGGGGGCCATACCTTACGGGGTCCCTCCAGTCTCAGTCAAACCATTAAGTCTGGTGTTTTTACTAGAATTTGAGTTCTACATCCCACTTTTCTCCTGCTCTGTCAGGGACTGTCTGTTGTGTTCCCTGTCAGGGTGGTCCTTGGTGGTAGCCGGGTACCGTCTAGTTCTGGTATCAGGCTGATGAAGTTTCTGGTTTATGTAGCACTTTCTGTCTCTTAGGCTAATACTTTTCCTCCTGTCTTTGGTGTTCTTCATTCTCCTTTGCTCCAGGTGGGTTGAGACCAATTGATGCATCTTAGATGGCTGCTCACTAGCTTTTAAGACCCCGGATGCCACTCACCAAAGGGTGATGCAGAACATTTTCTTAATAAACTTTGTTATGCCAGTTGACCTAGATGTCCCCGGAAACCATGGTCCCCAGACCCCCTTGGCTGTAATTTTTTTTTAATTTAATTTTTTTAATTGTACTGTAGATGAATCTTTACAGAACAAACTAGTTCTTATTAAACAGTACACATATTGTTTTGTAATTCTGGTTAACAACCAAATAACATGGCAACACTCTCCATTCTTGAGCTTGGGTTCACTATTACCAGCTTTCCTGTCACCTCATGCCTTCTAGTCCTTGTCCCTGGGCTGTTGTACCCCTTTACTGTCATTTTGTTTTGTGGGCCTCTCTAATCTCTGGCTGAAGGGTGAACCTCGGGAGTGACTTCATTGCTGAGCTAAGTAGGTGTCCACGGGCCATACTCTCAGGGTTTCTCCAGTCTCTGTCGGGCCAGTAAGTCTGGTCTTTTTTTGTGAGTTAGCATTTTGTTCTACATTTTTCTCCAGCTCTGTCCAGGACCCACTGTTTTGATCTCTGTTAGAGCAGTCAGTGGTGGTAACTGGGCACCATCTAGTTGTACTGGACTCAGTCTGGTGGAGGCCGTGGTAGTTGTGGTCCATTAGTCCTTTGGACTGATCTTTCCCTTGTATCTTGTTTTCTTCATTCTCTCTTGCTCCCAAAGGGGTGAGACCAGTGGAGTATCTTAGATGGCCGTTCACAAGCTTTTAAGACCCCAGACGCTACTCACCAAGATAGAATGTAGAACATTTTCTTTATAAATTATGTTATGCCAACTGAGCTCTATGTTCCTCGAGAGCACAGTCCCCAGAGCCCTCAGCCCAGCAATTCAGTCCCTCAGGGAGTTTCGATGTGTCGATGGAGTTTCCATGACCTTGCCTTGTACAAGTTGTGCTGGTTTCCCCAGTATTGTGTACTATCTTATCCTTCACCAAAGTTGCTACTTATCTGTTGTCTATGTAGTGTTTTTCCACCCCCACCCACTCCTCTCCCTCATAACCATCAAAGATTGTTTCTTTTGTTTGAGTTGTGTAGCTAAGTTTTGATTCTATCCCTTTCTTATTTTTTGATTTGTGCGTCTATTTCTGTAAATTGTCCTCTGAGGACTCCCTTTGCTGTGTCCCAAAGGTTTTGGTGTGATGTGTTTTTATTCTTGTTTGATTCTAGGAATTTTTTGATTCCATCTCTGATTTCTTCTATTACCAAGTGGTTTCTAAGAAGGGTATTATTCAGTTTCCATGTAATCGATTTTTTCCCTTGTTCTTCCTGTTTTCAATTTCTACCTTGATGGCATTGTGGTCAGAGAAGATACTTTGTATTATCTCAGTGTTTTGGATTTTGTTGAGGGGTGTTCTTCGGCATTAGATGTGGTCTATTCTGGAGAATGTTCCATGTGCATTGGAAAAGAATGTGTACTTTGCAGCTGTTGGGTGGAGTGTTCTATATATGTCTATGAGGTCAAGTTGGCTGATTGTGCCCTTTAGGTCTTCTGTATCTTTGCTGAGTTTCTTTCTAGATGTTCTGTCCTTTGCCGAGAGTGGTGTGTTGAAGTCTCCTACTGTAATTGTGGAACTGTCGCTTTCTATTTTCAGTGCTGTTAGAGTTTGTTTTATATATTTTGGAGCCCTGTCATTGGGTGTGTAGATGTTTATTATGGTTATGTCTTCATGATGGATTGTCCCCTTAATCATTGTATAGTGTCCTTCTTTGTCTTTTATGGTGGATTTTATTTTAAAGTCTATTTTATCTGAGATTAGTATGGCCACTTCTGCTCTTTTTTGGTAGGTATTTGCTTGATACAGTTTTTTCCATGCTTTGATTTTTAATGAATTTACATCTTTGTTTATAAGGTGTGTTTCTGGTAGACAGCATATTGATGGACCTGTTTTTTATCCATTCTGTCGTTCTCTGCCTCTTTGTGGGTGCATTATTAGGCCATTTACATTCTGTGTAATTATTGATAGGTGTGAGTTTATGCTGTCATTTTTTAGTGCTTTTTGTTGTAGTGCTGATGTTTTCTTTGTTCCTCTTACTCTCCTGTGCTGAATTCCCTTTGTTTGTGGATTTTTTTTCATTTCTTTTTTTTTTTTTTTTTTTGTAGATTTTGTTTTTACTGAGAGTTTATATTTTTCTTCTTGATTTTGATGAGTAGGTTTGTTAACTTTCTTTGTGGTTACCTTGAAATTAAACCTTATCTTCCTAGATTTGAACCAGTCTATTATTACTTGGTATCACCTTGCCTTCCTCTCCCTCAGAAGGTTCTATACCTACACTGTTTATTCCCTCTTTTATTGTTCTGAAGTTGTTATCATGTACAGATTAACATCTCTGGTTCCCTGTTGTAATTCTTTTGGTTTTGGATAGTCCCTGAGAGTTCATTTCCTAGGTTGGTATCTGGCTTGTACAGTCTTACGTCCTAGATTCAGGCTGTGGTCTGATGTTGTTTGTTCTCAGACCAAAGGACTCCTTTTAATAATTCTTGTAAGTTTGGTTTGGTTTTTACATAGGCCCTTAATTTCTGTTCATCTTGAAATGTCCTAATTTCACCATCATATTTGAATGAGAGTTTTGCAGAATATGTTATTCTTGGTTGGCAGTTTTTTTCTTTCAAGGTTTTATGTATGTCATCCCATTGCCTTCTTGCCTGCATGGTTTCTGCCAAATAATCAGAGCTTAGTCTTATTTTTTCCCCTCTGTGCGTGACTTTTCGTTTTTCTTGAGCTGCTCTCAGGATTCTTTGTTCATCTTTGGTTTTAGTGAGTGTGATTTTGATATGCCTTGGTGATTTTCTTTTGGGTTGTATCCTATATGTGGTTCATTGAGATTCTTGGATGGTCAGCTTCTCATCTTTCATGATATTGGGGAAGTTTTCTGTCAGCTGTTCTTCGATGATCCTCTCTGTGTTTTCTGTTTCCTCCCCCTGTTCTGGAACTTCGATCACTTGTAAATTTTTGCTTTTGATTGTACCCCATATAATTCACAGGGTTTCTTCATTTTCCTTCGTTCTTTTTTTCTGATTTTTCCTCAAACAGAGTTGTATCCAAGTGTTTTTCTTCAATTTTGCTGATCCTGTCTTTCATCGTTTCAAAGCTGCTCCTCAGCCCTTCTATGACACTGTCCATTTCTGAAATCTTGATGTTTATCTTTTGAATTTCTAATTGTTGGTTTTGTGTGATTTCTAGTTGTGAATTTATTTTGGCATTTTGTTCCTGTATTAGTTTCCTGGATTCTTCCATTTTTTTGTGTGTATTTTCCATGAATTTGTCTGCTTTTTGCATGAAATTGTCTATTTTTTCCTCATTTTTTGTCTGCTTTTTGCTTCAACTCTTGGATAGCTCTGAATATTAACTGGCTGTGATTTTTATGGAAGAAGATCACCAGGCTGTAATTTTTATGGAGCTGCTAGGTGGGTTTGAATTGCCAAGCTTTCAGTAACCAGCTGAGCACTTAACCATTGCACCACCAGGGATCAGTGTGAGGTTTATCTAGGGTTAAGAACAAAAATCTGGAGTCAGACTACCTGTCTTCAAATCCTGACTTCACCACTCAACTAAATGTGTAATTTTAGGCAAATTAATTCATCACACTGGGCCTTGGTTTTCATGAATGTAAAATGGCATAATAGTAAGAATACCTAAGACCAAAGAGGTTGGGTTTTTCGGTTTTGTTTTTTTTTAAATTAAGTTTTCAAAGTGTTTAGAGTGGTACCTAGTCCATGGTAAGGTATAAGTGTTATATTGAGACCCTCTGGTCTTCATGGGGAAAAGTTTGAAATCTGTAACTGTGATTAGTTTTAGTAAGCCATCAAGTACATAAACCTTGAACTAATTTTCTTCTCATTTATTCATTTTCCCAGTCATCTAATTCTTTTCAATAGCTTTATTTACCATCTATCGACTGATCGTTTGCAAAACAGTATCTGTGGCTCATGTCTCTTTCCTGAGGTTCAGACCTACTATCTGTCAGTTGGACATTTCCATTTGGATATATCAAACTGAACCCATCTTGTTCTTTTCCCCAAATTCCAATCTTCTTCCCTTTTTCTCTGAATGAGTAACACCACCATCTACCCGGTTTTTCAAGCCAGAAATGAAGAAACTAAAGGAACTATGCTCAATAACTCCCTCCTCATCCCACACTACTAATCACCAAGTGTGATAAATTCTACCTCCTTCATGTCTCTGTTTTTCCACATCTTTCAATCCCCTCTGCTAGACTTTAGTTCAGGTCACCATTGCCTTCACTTTTATTACAGCCTTCTAAGTGGTCTCCAGTTTTATACCCAACTCTGTCTCCTCCAGGCCATTCTTCTCATGTAGCCATAGTGACTTTTGTCTAATACAAAGATGATTGGTATGGAGAGTTAGGATGAGGAGGAAGTTGAGGGCAGCTCCCAGATTTTTATCTTGGACAGCTGAATAGACTCACGTCAGAGAAAACAGGAAGAGAGTCAGGTTTTTAGGGAAGATGATTTTCCCCCCTACTAGGCTAGCAGGACTAGATGAAGACCTTTAGAAGCCATAAGCACTGAAAAAGTTATAATGCCCCTTCCCAAACTTTAATTAAAAATAAAACTAATCCTAAAGTTAATTATGACTTTAATTTTTATTTTTGAAGTATCTTTAAATTTTTTTTTACTGTGGTAACATATATATAACAAGACGTTTGCCCTCTCAACTATTTTTACTTGTATAACTCAGTGATATTATTTTCATCATGTTGTGCAACCATAACCACCATCCGTTTCTATATTTTTTCACCACTCATAACAGAAAGTCATACCCCTTAGGTAATACCTCCCCACTTCCCCCTCCCACCCGGCCCTGGTAACTACTAATAAACTTTGATCTATATGCATTGCCCTATCCTAGATATTTCATGTAAGTGGAATCATGTAATACTTATCCTTTTATGTCTGACTAAAGAGTCCTGGTGGTGCAGTGGTTAAAGCACTTGGCTGTGGTTGAAACCCACGAGCTGCTCTGAGGGAGAAAGATGTGACAGTCAGCTTCCGTAAAGATCACAGCCTTGAAAACCCTATGGGGAAGTTCTACTCTGTCCTAGAGGGTCACTATGAGTTGGAATCAACTTGACAGCAGTGGGTTTGATTTTTGGTATGTCTGACTTACTTCATTCAGCATAATGTTTTCAAGGTTGATCCATGTCATAGCATGTATCAGAACTTCTTTTCTCTTTATGGCTGAATGATATTCCATTATATGTATATACTTTTTTAAAAATCCATTCATCTAACAGATGAATAGATTAAATACTTGGGTAGTTTCCACCTTTTGGCTGTTGTGAATAATGTTGCAATGAATACTGGCGTGCAAGTATCTGAGTCCCTGCTTTCAAGTCTTTTGGATATGTACCTGGGCGTGGAATTGTTGAGTCATATGCTAATTCTGTGTAAATTTTGAGGAATGAGGTATCATATTCTTACAAATAATGTTTTCTCTCTGTGTATATGTGTGTGTGTGTATGCCCTAAGTACATACTTAATCTGCCTGTTGAGTAATCTAGCACAGTTCTTTAGGCCAGGCACTGTATCTTTTTCACTGTATCCCTAGCTTTTGGAACATGGCTTGGAAGAGAGAAGCTGCTCAATGTGTATTTATTGAATGAATAATATTGTTGGAAAAGAGGAGTATAACTTGGAGAAACATTTTAGAAGAAGTAAGGATTTTTGTTGGACCTTGAAGAAAAGGTAAAATTTAGAGGTGGGAGAAACAGTGATTGAAAGCCTTGAGTTGGCAATGAGGAAGTGGTAGGACATGGAAGCTGGTGGGTAGTGGAATCAACCAGAATGGCCAAAAAGGATACTATGTGTTCAGTAGAATAAGATTGACTAGCTATGGTGAGGAGCCCAGGTGGCGCAGTGGTTAAGTGTTAGGCTTCTTAACCAAAAGGTTGGCAGTTGGAATCCACAAGCTGCTTCTTGGAAACCCTATGGAGCAGTTCTACTGTATCTTATAGGGTCACTATGAGTCAGAATTGACTAGACGCAGTGAGTTAGGTATGGTGAATCGCATTGTATCTCTAAAGGGTCCATGACTGAACTTCAGGAGATCCATAAGTCTCCTCCCAATCCTCCTCCTGTGTTCAAAACTTCATATGTGCATTTTTTCCTAAGTCAAGGATTCATAGTTTTCATTAAATTCTCAAAGGAGTCTGTAAACAAATAAAGGTTAAGAATCATTTATGGTGTGCATTTGAGAGACGATAGAATGGCTTAAACTTGATGCTGTAGCCAGTGTGTCCTCAAAAATTTCCTACTACAGCACTCCTTAGGAGCAGAAGAGAGGAAATGAGAGCCCTGAGAGCTGTAGATGAATCCTGAACCTGGAAGCTTCAAGTCTGATATTTATCCTAACATCAAAGGTGAATTTTGCATTAAGGAACTGGTAATTAACACTTTTCTTTTAGGATAGTGGTTGGTATGTTTTTTTCTTTTTCTTCTTTTTTTAAAAATAACCTTTACTAGGTTAAGGAATTTCTATTCCTAACTTACTAAGATTTTTAAACATAAATTTATGTGAAATTTTATCAAATGCTGTCTCAGTTATCTTGTGCTGCTATAACAGAAATACCACAGGTGTATGGATTTAACAAACAACAGCTTATTCTCTCACAGTTTAGGAGGCTAGAAGTCCAAATTCAGGGTGCCAGCTCCAGGGGAAGTCTTTCTCTCTCTGTTTGCTCCGGAGGAAGGTCTTTGTCATCAGTCTTCCCCTGGTCTAGGAGTTTCTCAGTGCAGAGACCCTAGGACCAAAGGACTCGCTCCAATTCCAGCCCTTCTTTCTTGGCGGCATGCAGTCCCTCTTCTCTCTGCTTGATTCTCTCTTTTTTGTCTCAAAGGAAATTGACTCAAAATACAACCTAATCCTGTAGATTGAGTCCTTCATCATTAACATAACTGCTTCTGTCCTGCCTCATTAACATCATTACCATTACCACATTGCTGTCGAGTTGATTCTGACTCATAGTGACCCTATAGGACAGAGTATAACTGCCCCATAGAGTTTCCAAGGAGCGCCTGTTGGATTCGAACTGCCAGCTTTTTGGTTAGCATCTATAGCAGTTAACCACTATGCCACCAGGTTTTCCCATTAACATCATGGAGGTTAGGATTTACAACATGTAGGATAATCATATCAGATCACAAAATAGAGGACAACCAGACAATACTGGGAATCATGGCCTAGCCAAGTTGATGTATATTGTGGAGGGACACAATTTAATCCATGACAAATGCTTTTTGCTTTTTCAGCACCTATTAAATAATCATAGTTTTTTTCCCTTCTTTAATCTGTTAATGTGGTGAGTTATATTTCTGTATTTTCTAATATTAATCCATCCTTGTATTTGTGGTGTAAACACTCCTTGATCATGGTGCATTGTCTTTATGATTACACTATTAGAGGCAGATACCAGGACACACGTACAAGAGTATTCGTATGAGCACTCCCTTTTCTACCAAAACCTGAAAACAACCCAAATGCCCATCAGCAGGCAGAGGAATAACTAAATAAATTGGGATGTATTTACACAGAACTTTAAATGAATATACTACAGTTGAATGCCATAATATGGATGAATCCTAGCAATATGATATTGAGTGAAAAAAGTAAGTTGTTAAAGATTATATACAGCATGTTATAGGCTTTTTATAATGTTAATAACATCTAAAGCCCCTAAAACACTTTTTTTGGAATACATGTGATATTAAAAGGGAAAGCTTGAGAATAATGATTTAGATAGCATTACATTCAGCGAAAACAGGATGGGTGATAAAGTGTAGGACTAAGAGGTGGATGTAAATTATTATTAATGTTTTAGTTTTCATATTGGTGATGATTTCATGGGTATTATCTTAAATGAATGAACCAGTGCTTGAGGGCCTTGGATACACCAGTGAGGAAATGTGTCGTGGACAAAGAATACTGACAAATCCCATTCTCTGCATCTAAGCTCAAAACTTTTTTTCTTTTTACATTCAACGCTAGCATAAGTGTTTGATTTAATATAAAAGTAAGGGGTAGGAAAAGGAGGGGGAGTAATGTTTCAAATTACTTGCCATCAAGTAAAATCAATACTCAGGGAAAACTGTCACATTTCTCTTGAGACTTCAAGTACCCCCGACTGATTGCCACTTTTGATTGGGTGCTTAAGCATTCCACTTTTAGAAAACTGGTGACAGTGGAAAGCCTTGGAAAGTATCTTGAGCTTGGATGGGCATTTTGCAAAAGAAGCAGTATTTGAAAAAAAAAGTTAGTCTGGCAGCCCTTATATATATTATATAGGATAGATTCATTTGAGAGGGAGATTATAATCAGAAAAACCAACAGACTGTCACCATGATGCGATTTTCTTTTTAAATTTTTTTGTTGTTGTTGTACTATAGGTGAAGTTTTACAGAACAAATGGTTTCTCATTAAACAGTCAGTACACATATTGTTTTATGACATTGGTTAACAACCCCATGACATGTCAACACTCTTGCTTCTCGACCTTGGAGGACTTTTTTTTTTTTTTTTTGGTGAAAATATACATAGCCAAAGATACACCATTTCAAAAATTTCTATACGTACAATTCAGTGACGTCGATTACGTTCCTCCAGTTGTGCTGCTATTCTCACTACCCTTTCCCAAATTATTCCATCACAATTGTCTTCAACTTGCTGTCCCCTAGGCTTCCCATCAAACCTTTTGAGTTGCTGTTGTCAATTTCATCTCGCATAGATAATAATTTTGTTGTACTTTAGATGGAGGTTTATGAAACAAAATAGTTTCTCATTAAACAGTTAGTACACATATTGCCCTATGACAATGGTTAACAACCCCATGACATGTCAACACTGTCCTCACTCAACCTTGGGTTCCCTATCACCAGCTTTCCTGCCCCCTCATGCCTTCTAGTCCTTGTCCTTGGACTGCTGTGCCTCATTAGTCCCGTTTTCTTTTATGGGGCTGTCCAATCCCTGGCTGAATGGTGAACCTCAGGAGTGATTCACCACTGAGCTAAAAGGGTGTCTGAGGGCCATACTCTCAGGGTTTCTCCAGTCTCTGTCAGGCCAGTAAATATGGTCTTTTTTTGTGACTTAGAATTTTGTTCTACATCCTTCTCCAGCTCTGTCCAGAACCCTCTGTTGTGATCCCAGTCAGAGCAGTCAGTGGTGGTATCTGGGCACCAACAAGCTGTACTGGACTCAGTCTGGTGGAGGCCTTGGTAGCTGTGGTCTGTTAGTCCTTTGGACTAATCTTTTCCTTGTATCCTGTTCTCTTCAGTCTTCTTGTTCCCTAAGGGGTGAGACCGGTGGGATATCTTAGATGGCGGCTCACATCTTTTAAGATATCAGATGCTGCTCACCGAGGTAGAATGTAGAACATTGTCTTTATAAACTGTGTTATGCCAATTGAGCTAGGTGTTCCCCAAGAGCATGCTTCCCAGAGATCTCAGCTCAGCAATCAGTTCCTCAGGGAGTTTGGATGTGTCTATGGAGCTTCCATGACCTTTCCTTGTATAAGTTGTGCTGGCTTCCCCAGTACTGTGTACTGCCTTATCCTTCCCCAAAGTTACGGCTTATCTATTGTCTATTTAGTATTCCCCCCGACCCCACTATCCCTTGTAACCAACAAAGATTGTTGCTTTTTGTGTGTAAACTTTTTCATGAGTTTTTACAATAGAGGTCTCATACAATATTTGTCCTTTTGT
>NW_004444081.1:5427654-5444353 GCF_000243295.1 Trichechus manatus latirostris
CTTACCTTTCTAAGTTTGAAACAGTCTATTATTACTTGGTATCGCCTTGCCTTCCTTTCCATTGAAAGGTTCTATACCTACACCGTTTATTCCGTCTTTTATTGTTGTGATGTTGTTGTCATTTACAGATTAACTGCTCTGATTCCCTGCTGTATTTCTTTTGGTTTTGGGTAGTCTTTGAGAGTTCATTTCCTAGATTGGTATCTGGCTGCTATGATCCTGCATCCTAGATTCAGCCTGTGAGCTGATGTTGTTCTCAGATCGAAGGACTCCCTTTAATAATTCTTGTAAGTTTGATTTGGTTTTTACATAGTGCCTTAATTTCTGTTCATCTGGAAATATCCTAATTTCACTATCATATTTGAATGAGAGTTTTGCATGATATTTTATTCTTGGCTGACAATTTTTTTGCTTTCAAGGTTTTATATATGTCATCCCATTGCCTTCTTGCTGCATGGTTTCTGCTGAATAATCTGAGCTTAGTCTTTTCATTTCTCCTCTATATGTGACTTTTTGTTTTTCTTGAGCTGCTCTGAAGATTCTTTGTTTGTCTTTGGTTTTGGTAAGTGTGATTATGCTATGCCTTGGTGATTTTCTTTTGGAGTCTATCCTATATGGGGTTCTTTGAGCTTCTTGGATGGCCAGTTTTTCATCTTTCATGATTTTGGGGAAGTGTTCTGTCAGCAGTTCTTCAATGATCGTCTATGTGTTTTCTGTTTTCTCCTCCTGTTCTGGAACCCTGGTCACTGGAAAATTTTTGCTTTTGATTGTATCCCACATAATTCTCAGGGTCTCTTCATTTTTCTTCGTTCTTTTTTTCTGAGTTTTCCTCAAACAGAATTGTATCCAAGTGTTTGTCTTCAATTCTGCTGATCCTGTATTCCACCGTTTCAAACCTGCTTCTCAGCCCTTCTATGACACTGTCCATTTCTGAAATCTTGATGTTTATCTTTTGAATTTCTAATTGTTGTTTTTGTATGATTTGTAGTTGTGAATTTATTTTGACATTTTGTTCCTGCATTATTTTTCTGAATTCTTCCATTTTTTTGTCTGTATTTTCCATGAATTTGTCTGCCTTTCCTATGAATTTGTCTATTTTTTCCTCATTTTTGTCTGCTTTTTGCTTCAACTCTTGGATAGCTCTGAATATTAGAGATATGAATTCCCTCTCAGGTAGTTTTAGTGCCTTTTCTTCTACTGGAATGTCATCTTGTGTTTTATTTTGGACACCTACTGGAACCATCCTGTCCTGTTTTTGTAAACGTTTCAATATTGTCTGCTGTCTTCAGTGCATTCAGTAGTTATTTTTCTCATTTATTGATTGTAGATTTGTTTGTTTCATCCTGCTTTTTTATTTTATTTGGCTATGTCTGAGCAGGCGGGCTGTGTGTTCTTTGTTGTTTGCTCATCTGTGGGCATGATACTTTTCACCTCCTTCTCCAACTGGGAGGGCCAGTCGCTCAGATATGGTACAGCAGGGCAGGTCTAGCTGAAGAGGAGTTGCTGGGATGGGTTGTTTGTGGCACTTACGGCCACTAGGACAGGCCTGTAATCAGTACTGGGCAGGTTCCGGTAGGCTTTGCCTGGGCTACTTGGTGGTGTGTTGTTCCGCACACGGTGCAGGTAGGCAGGATGGAGGGGGGAGATTGTGATGTGTGGAGCAAAGATGGATATGGGAAGAGAGAGAGAGAGCAGAGAGGAACAGGATCCAAAAACATACAAACAAACAAAAAAGAGTGCTATAGGAACTTACCGTTGGAGTGGAGAGATGAGAGACTATGAAATGGAGAAAAACAAAACGGGGAAGAAGAAGGAAAAAAAAGAAAAGGAAAAAAAATGAATAAATAAAATTTAGAAAGAAAAACAAAGCTCCCAGGGTATGGCTCTGAGGGCTGGGGAAGTTGCTCCCAGGCTGTGAAGTACAGCCTGTCTAGAAGGGGTAGAGGTGTCACTCAGTGCCAGGTATTCATGGGACAGGAAGAGAAGGAAAGTATAGAGAGACAAGAAACAGAGTAATGAAGAAAAACAATAAGAGGGGAAGAAAATGAAACCTGCCCCCTAAAAACACAAAAAGGAAAAAAAGAGAAGAAAAAAGAAATGCACTCAGGGATCCCTCTGTGCGTCTGCACAAACTGAGGGGGTAGGTCCCAAGGCACACAGTACTGCCCGGTTAGAATGGGCTCCCATTCGAGAAAAGTAAAAGAAAACAAACAAACAATTCAAAACAAACAAAATCTTCAGGATCCCACATGCATGGCAGCATGGGCCGGGAAGCAGTCTCACATTTGAGCGATGTTTCATAGCCTTTCTGGAAGAAGCAAAGATGGTGCATGGAGCCAGGTATTTTAGAGAAAGGAGGAAGAGGTGGTGAGAGGTAAGAAAGAAATCCAAAGAAGTGGAAAAAGCAACACCAGCAGCCAACAAATGGCACTTAGGGACCCGGCCAGTGTGGGCAGGTGGAATCCAAGTGACACTGTGGTGAAGCCAGTGCTTCCTGGCCATCAGACTTTGGCTGCGGGAAGCAGAGGAGGCTTAGTGGGGGTTGAAGAAGGGTGCGGTGTGGGAAAGTGTATATCGCTGGTTACCGGTTGTTCTGTCTCCTGCTGGAAACTCTGTGAAGCTGCTTTCTTGTACCTCCCGTTTTCTGGTCTCTGATAGGAGTCCAAGATGGCGGATCTGTGCTGCATTAGCTCATAGGGGACCTCTGCATGTATCTCTCCTCACTCTCTGTTCTCTGTCAGTTTCTTATTTCATTTGGTGCTTGGCTGAGTTCTTTATCTCTTCATTTGATGCTTAAGGTTTCAGGATTGCTGTTTTCTCTGTTTGGCTTAGTTTTTTGGATCTTTGCTATGGAGAGATGGAGTGGTGCTTTTGCCTATAGTGCCATGTTGCCCGGAAGACCACGCTCCACCATGATGTGATTTTCAAGTGAGGAAGTCCTGAGCTAGTAAGTGGTATCGGCAGAAATTGAGATAAAAAGCAAAACCAAGAACATTTTGAAGGATTAATAGTAGTTTTTAGGATTAATTAAAAAGAGTTGAATAAGAAAACTAAGTAAGTAATTCTAAGGTTTCTACCAGGTCATTTGTAGGTTTTATGAGTCCTGACAATTATATAATTTTGGGAGCTTTTTTGAAGAAAATCACCTCCCATCTGTCAGTTTGTCATACTGTGGTGGCTTGTGTATTGCTATGATTCTGGAAGCTGTGTCACCACTATTTCAAATACCAACATGGTCACCTATGGTGGACAGGTTTCAGTAGAGCTTCCAGATTAAGACAGACTAGGAAGAAAGGCGTGATGCTCTAGTTCTGAAAATTAGCCAATGAAAACCCTATGGTTCATAACAGAATATTGTCCACTAAAGTGCTAGAAGATGAGCCACCTAGGTTGGAAGGCACTCAAAATACACAGTGGTCACAATAATGAACTCGAGCATACCAACGATTTTGAAGATGGCACAGGGCCGGGCAATGTTTTATTCTGTTGTACATGGGTCTGGCATGAGTTAGAGCCAATTGAAGAGCAACTAACAACTTTATGAAATAGAATATAAAGTTACTAGTTGAAATTAGGTATAAAAGTGAATATGTATTTCGAAGGGGCCAGGGTAAGTAGGAGTAAAGGGCAAGTAAGGGGGAAAGATGTGGCAGTCTGATCCTGTAAAGATTTACAGCCTTGGAAACGGTATGGGGCAGTTCTACTCTGTCCTATAGGGCCGGTATGAGTTGGAATTGATTTGATGGCAGTGGGTTTGGTTTGTTTTTTAGGGCAAGTAAGGAACCTGAAAGCTTAAGTTTCATCAGCTTCATGGTAAATCTGCCTCTGGATTTTAACCTGAGATGGTGACAAACCTGGCAAAGAGTGGTAGGGAAAGGCAGCCTTTTTGTAGGATAGGAAAATATGAAAACTTCAGTTTCGACAGTAAACTTCTATGATGTTAGAGATAGAAGGGGCCTTAGAAAATACTTGAAAACCTAAACAAATACACATTCCTTTCTTCATGTGTAGTCTGGACAGTCATATTAGAAGCCTGAAATCTGAGATAACTGTGAATACCACACTGTCACGCTTACTCAGTATTTCCGTGGTATATTGCTGGTCAGTAATCCACTTTTCCTCAGTATTTAGACTCTTACCCTTCACCTTAGTGATTTACTGTGCTGCCAAAAGGACATAAATGCCATAACTTCATGTCCCTAGCTCTAGACCTCTTCAGGAACTCGGTCTCATATTGACCTGTACACCTAGCACAGGGTCTGTTCTATCATGGATGCTCACAAATACTTGTGAAAGGGGTGAGATACATGTTCTGCTTACAAAAGCACTCCAGTGAAGCAAGGACATTTTTACCTTTCCAGCATTGTGGTCCAGACCACTTACTCGTTCCTAGGCAGAGAGAAACTGCTCTCCACAGGACTAGCCTTTCATTCACTTCAATACGATGCTCACTCGTTTTTCTGTGGTCTGTTTTCGTGTTCTCTCTTGAACCCCGTGTGAACAGTTCATTCCACAGGCTCTGAACACGGAGAGAGGTCAGCTGGCTATTTCAGGTAGAATGCCTGAAGTGACTATACCATGGTGATTTTACTTCCATCTGAGGTCTGATCTTTAAAGTTCAGAAATGATGATATGGATTCACCTGAGGGTGACCAACCTCCATGAAATTTGATTGATAGTGAGTAACTTTATGCCTACCATCTAGACTAGTGCTTGCCACGTAGTAAGTGCTCAGTAAATGTTTGTTAAATTAATAACTAAAGAGAGAGGCAATATAATGAAAGTTATTTGGGCTCAACAGATAATTTAATATAGCTTTATCATAAGACTTTTAAAAAGCTGAGAAAATACGTAGGACTTTGAATTGCAGATGAAGCACAAGTCTAAGCTTTATTCAGAAACAGTGGGAGTGGGAACTTGGAAGATTTTAGAGAAAAAAATGACACGATCAAAGTGGTGCCTTAGGAAAATGAATTTGGCTGCACAATACAGGATGGATGGCAGATTAGTTCAAAGACTGTTACTGAAGTCTAGGTACAAAGAAATAAGAGCCAGAACTAGGGTGCTGTCACTGAAAAGGACGATGAATATCAGAGAAACCAGGGAAGTAATTCACAGGACTAGTTTAATATAGCTTGAAAAATAGAGAAAGGAGAGAAATGGTGAAAATTATTGTGGTGTTTCTAGCCTGGCTGACGGGAGGATGAATCCATATCAAAACCCATGTTGTACGAACTCAGCCTGGTCTTACATGCTCTGTGCCATTTGGATCTCCGGGTTCTAGCACTGCCCCAGTATTGCCCTGGCACTAGCCTGATGCTTGTCTGTTGCTGACATTTTTGTACCCCATGGTAGAAAAGGATAAGCAATCACATGCCCAGTCTAAATGGCAGAGAAAGAAAAAAGAAATGTTCACACAGACTATCCCTTTTCATGGTATTGGTTCTCTTATTCTCCAGACTTCCATTTCCTTGGTTCAGGACCTGCTATACCTCTGGCCATGGGGTTCTTAGAGTATTTATGTTATGTTCTGGGATCTTTCAACATCCTGCTTGCTTCTGTGGCATCTTCACAGTTGGATTGCAAGAGGAAACCCACATTCTGTAAGTTTGCCATCTTATCCCCGAAAGGGTCAGTTTTGAAAGATATTTTCCTTTTGAATCCTCTTCCTTTCAAATAATTTCCTTATGAAATAGTTTATGCCACTACCCTTGTTGATTTTCTCTTCAACTATTAACTCATCTACTTCCACAACATCGTTATTTTTATCAGTGGCTTTGCTTGTGCTTTGAGCAGTCGTCCACTATTACTTTCCGTGACTTTATGAAGTCCTGTGTCTTTTGCAAGATTTGCAATTTCACTTTGCAAACAGTTTGCAAACTAATGCAGACAGAAGGACATGTTAAGTGGAGAGGGATGTTTGAGGACTAATTTTTAAACAGTTGGTTCATTGGTAAACATATTAGAACAACTGTTGCATCTTAGTGTAATCTCTTTACTGTGGGACATGGCTAATGAGATCTTGTCTAACAGGGCCCTCCTGCAGGCATTAAACAGGGCTGTAAAAACCCGCTGCCATCGAATCTATTCTGACTCATAGTGACCCTATAGGACAGACCCCATAGGGTTTCCAAGGCTGTAAGTCTTTACGGAAGCAGACAGCCGCATCTTTCTTCCACAGAGCGGCTGGTGGGTTCGAACTACAGACCTTTCGGTTAGCAGCCCCATGCCTCAACCAGTACACCACCAGGGCTCCATAGTAAGCCTTATATGAATTAATGCCTGTAAAGTGTTCTTGGTGCAAGTAGAGTTGATTACTTAATTCTTTATTGCCACTGTATACCATAATACCACTTCATACAGTATTACAATTGCTAAGTTGTTTATATGAGTATATTTGCTAAGAATCTGTGACTCCTAGAAAGTAGAAATGGTTTCCAATTCATCATTTTAATTAAATGAGTAAGTGAAGGAATGAATGAATGGATAGCTCCTTCATCTTTTCCTTGTTATAGTAATATATCTGAGAGTATCTACTCAGCCTTCCTCAGAAGTAATTTCTTCTAGGCCCTGAAACAACTTTGTTTTCTGCTTTTAATTTAAAATTTATTTTTTGAATTAGGCAAATACCTATGTCCTGATATGTCCTCCAAGATACAGTGTTAAGTGATAAAAAAAATGCAGAATAGTCTTTAAAAAGGGTTTAAACAGTGTTTAAATTGAATTTTTGTAAGCAAATCCTTATTTTTAGGTTTGCATTATAATATGAGAGGAGTGATTTTTGTCTTCATCTATCCATTCAACAAGTATATATGGGTGCGGGACCACTATAAGCAGGGTGCCCTGTTAGGCTCTAAAATGGATTCAAAGATTAATAAGATGAACTGTAGCATATGGTACTATTTTCTTTTAAGTGAGGAGAATATTATACATACATTCGTATATATATGTATATGTATATATGTATGTGTATTTGTACGTGTGTGTGTGGTGCAGTGGTTAAGAGCTTGGCTGCTAACCAAAAGGTCAGTGGTTCAAATACACCAGCCGCTCCTCGGAAACCCTATGGGGTAGTTCTACTCTGTCCTATAGGGTTGCTATGAGTCAGAATATATATATATCCAGACGTATATAAATATACGTATGTATATATTTGTTATGTGTGTAAAGTATCTGAAGGATACTTGAGAAACCAGTAAGAGTGACGACCTCTGGAGAGGAACAGTGGGAAACACATGGGAAAGATTGACTTTTTTATTATATGCTTATCAGTACTGGTTAATTTTTTACATTGTGTACGTATTACCTACTAAAAAATATATGTATATATATTTTTGAAATTTTACATTACAGTTTTTTTTTACTATTTCTGAAACTTAAAATAACTGGTAAGCAGGAAGACTGGAATGATGTTGGAAGATTATGAATTCAAGTTAGGTAAGTATTCAAATATGAGTTTATTACATGCATATATAGAAACATTTGTAAGTAAGAGTTTAGAAATATGTTTTCTATGTCTTCATCTATCCAAAGGCTTACACATTGCATATTTCAAGTTGGCCTAAGGATTAGAGGTAGATAAAAATTGGATAAGATTTAACAGTTATACCTTTTGTGTTTCTAAATGATTTCCATACTTTTCATCAGATAATTTGTTTTTTTGTTAGAACCTTGCATCTCTGGCCACACCAATTTAATTTTGTTTCTATGAGTCTTCATTCCAATATGGGTTTTATTACCTTTGCATGTATAACCTAAAAATATGCTGAATTATCCCAAATTAAAAGAACTATATATAGTTTAAGATTTCTTTCTAAAACATAGCAGACTGTCAGTCCCCTGCCCACGCTCGTACTTAACCCCACCAACCTTGGGCTGTCTGAGGTCCCTTGGCAACAGAAGGCTCTGCCCCTCTTGTGAGGCCATCTAGAAATACACAGAATGGAGGCATCTTGGGAGGAGCTCTCAATCAATGACTGACAAGGTTAATTTCTAAATACCTAGCTCCTTTCCCCTAGGATAACTCTGAGGCCCATATCTGCACTGACTCTTGGAGTTCAGCTACCCACAGTAATAAGTGGCTTAATAAACTGGTGGCCTTCCCTTCCCTATTTCCCTTTCCTGCAACCCTACACGTATTTTCTGGAATCACCTCCCAAATAAACTATTAGCACTCAAATCCTTGTCTCAAGGTCTGTTTCTAGGGGAACCCAAACTAAGACATAGTGGCTTAAATCAGGTGGGATATTACAGAATCCCAGATGCTTTTGGAGTTATATAATAAAAGCCTTAAAGATTGCTTATTCTTATTACTCCACCGTGTTCAAAAAAGATTGTGTTCAAATTGAATTTTTATAAGCAAGTGCTTATTTCTAGGCTTGCATTATAATGTGAGAGGAATGTTTTTTGTCTTCATCTATCCATTCAACAAATATATATGGTTGCAGGACTCCTATAAGCAGGGTGCCCTGTTAGGCTCTAAAATGGATATAAAGATTAATAAGATGACCTGTTGCCCTGAAAGCACTTATAGGGTAGTGTTGGGGATAAAATTCTGCAAGGCAGAATACTAAGAGGTGCATACAAAATACTGTAGGTGTTCTAAGGAGGGAAAATTGTATGCAGTTAAGAAGAAGCATGAAGGAGGTGACATATACACTTCAATTTCAAAAGGTGACAAAGAGAAGAAGGTCCTTTGACAATCACAGGGAACACCATGAGCCCAGATGCAGGCAAGCACTGGTGTGTTTAGGAAATGGTAAAAGTAGCCCAGTTTGGCTGGAGTGCTGGTATATCTAAGGAAGTAGTGAAAGATAAAGCTGGGAAGGCTTGAATGCCAGACTAAGTAGTTTCTTTTTTTTAATTTGCTAGGTTTTGAAGGCGATCAGAGCCTTCAAAAGAGAGTCAGCCTGGAAAGCTTGAAATTCTCTTAGTCAATACTCCTTAATTTGAATAGATATCTTCCAATATTCTTCTGTGTAAATATGGATTTAGGGATGTACAACTAAGTTTTCTTAAAGTAGAGCATTGAAAAATAACCAAGGAAAAGATTTTAAAGGACCATACACACTCTTGCACACTGCTGGTCGAACCCTCAATTCGTTTAAATTTTTAAAAGCAATTGATCAAGATGTATCAAAGACCCTAAAAATGTGCATACCCTTTGATCTAAAAAAAAAAAAATAAAGAAATAATCAGACAGATGGGCCAAGAAGTATATTTAAGGATTTCTTTACATCCTTGCCTAATTAAAAAAGTAGACTATCTAAATGTTAAAAAACAGGACTGGTTAAATAAAGTATAATAAATTTACACAATGGAATACTGAGGATGATACAAATGTGTATTGATTTCTTTGAGAGTTCACTATATATTGTGTGAATATATTCATTGGTAATTATGTGTTAGTGCAACCTTCGCTTCTTAGTGCAATCTCTTAATTCTAAGAGCTTGTCTAATAAGACCCTTGGCTAAAAAGAACCTCTTCTATGTATTAAGCATAGAAAAACATCTAGAATATTGACAATAACTTGTAATTTCTAGATCTTGTGTAAGTTGGCATATGTTTATTAGACTATTAAATAAATAATAAATAGGGCCAGTGATGAGAATGTGTTACAAAGTAACGGTTGTGATTATTCCAAATCCGTGTAGTTGAAGTCCATTAAAAAAATAAAAGAAAGTAATGGGAAAAAGCATCTAGGAGGTTATACACTAAAATGTTAACAGTAGTTATCTCTGACTGGGGACCTTAAGGGTGATTGTATCTGTCTATTTCATTTTTACTTAGAGTTTGTAATTTGTCTGTAATTCTATATTATTTATATAATAGAGAAATAATAAAAGTCAAAACCATAAATTTAAGATGAAAAAAATACTCAGCAGTAACACTGAAACCTTACTCTCTTAAATACACAAAAGACTATTGTACGTGCTGGCCAATTATGTTCCTTCGTAGCAAATGCATCACACTGATTCATGGGACATTACATGTAGACTACTGCCGAAACATTTCTGTGAACAATGTATAAATTATATATATTGGGTTTTACTCACTTCACCAGGCCACTTTTGCACAATACCTGTAGAAAATGTGGGGTTGTTTATCAACTTCTGTATAAAAGGCAGGAAGCAGTTCCCCAACTACTAGGAAATATAAAGCCATTTGGCAAATATTTTCTTTAATTGTAAAGTGTTATTTATATGGAGCCCTGATCGTGCAGTGGTTAAGAGTTTGGCTGCTAACCAAAAGGTCGGCAGTTATGTCGGCTGGTCGGAATCCACCAACTGCTCCTTGGAAACCCTGTGGAGCAGTTCTACTCTGTCCTATAGGGTCACTATGAGTTGGACTCAATGGCAGCGGGTTATTTATATAGAGGTGCTTGAACATACCTACATTTTTAGGGAAAGGAGAATTTCTAAATGTTATTACTTAGTTTAATTACTTTAAGTAAAGGAGAGCTGTAGGTATAACTTATTTAAAAGTTTCAAATAACCAAGCCAAAGTTTATTTAAAAAAGTTGAAATTGCTCCGTGGCTTGGTTAGATATGTCTGCTATATATTCCCTAGTACTTTTCCTAGCATCACATTTTATTGTTATTGCTTGTTCAGATGCCTTTCTTTCTTTCTGAATTGTAAGCTCAATAAGAGTAGTGGTGATAGTAGTCCTACTGATGCATAATAGGAACTTAATATTTAATGAAAGGATGTATAAACAGAAGGATAGAGATCTGATTTAGAGTTAGGAAATAAAGGGTAAAGGTTTCTCTAAAGCACAACACTTGATGGGGAAATATATATTACATTTAAGATTTTAAGGTAAAATGTTTAGGATTGTTGTTGTTATCAGGTGCCGTTGAGTTGGTTCCAACTCATACTGACCCTATATACAACAGAACGAAACACTGCTGACTCATGTGCCATCCTCACAATTGTTGTTATGCTTGACCCACTGTTGCAGCCACTGTGTCAGTCCATCTCGCTGAGGGTCTTCCTCTTTTTCGCTGACCCTTTACTTTACCAAGTATGATGTCCTTCTCCAGGGACTGATCCCTCCTAATAACATGTCCAAAGCATGTGAGACGAAGTCTCACCATCCTTGCTTCTAAGAAACAGTCTGGCTGTACTTCTTTCAAGACAGATTTGGTCCTTCTTTTGGCAGTCCATGGTATATTCAGCATTCTTCACCAACACCACAATTCAAAGGCATCAATTCTTCTTCAGTCTTCCTTATTCATTGTCCAGCTTTCCCATGCCTATGAGGTGATTGAAAACACTGTGGCTTGGGTCAGGTGCACCTTAGTCTTCAAGGTGACATCTTTGCTTTTTAACCCTTTAAAGACATCTTTTGCAGCAGATTTGCCTAAATGCAGTGCATCGTTTGATTTCTTGACTGCTGCTTCCATGATGTTGATTGTGGATCCAAGTAAAATGAAGTTCTTGATAACTTTAGTCTTTTCTCCGTTTATCATGATGTTGCTTATTGGTTCAGTTGTGAGAATTTTTGTTTTCTTTATGTTGAGGTGTAATCCATACTGAAGGCTGCAGTCTTGGATCTTCATCAGTAAGTGTGTCTTAGTCATCTAGTGCTGCTCCAACAGAAATACCACAAGTGGATGGCTTTAACAAAGAGAAATTTATTCTCTCACAGTCCAGTAGTCTACAAGTCCAAATTCAGGCCATCAGCTCCAAGGGAACGCTTTCTTTGTCGACTGTGGGGGAAGGTCCATGTCATCAAACTTCCCTTGCTCTGGGAGCGTCTGTGCACAGGAACCTCAGGTCCAAAGGACGTGCTCTGCTCCCAGCACTGCTTTCTTGGTGGTATGAAGTTCCCCTGTGTCTCTGCTCGCTTCTCTCTTTTATATCTCAAAACAGATTGGGTTAAGACACTATCTAATCTTGTAAACCTCATCAGTATAACCTCATCACAGTGATAGTATTTACAACACATAAGGAAATCACATCAGATTACACAGTCATACAATACTGGGAATCATGACCCAGCCAAGGTGACAGACATTTTTGGGGGACACAATTCAATCCATGATAAAGTGCTTCAAGTCCTCTTCAGTTTCAGCAGGCAAGGTTGTGTCATCTGCATAACGCATGTTATTAATGAATCTTCCTCCAATCCTCATGCTACGTTCTTCTTCATATAGTCCAGCTTCTTAGATTATTTGCTCAACATACAAATTGAATAAGTATGGTGAAAGGATACAGCCCTGTTGCACACCTTTCCTGAGTTTAAACCATGCAGTATCCCCTTGTTCTGTTCGAACAACTGCGTCTTGATCTATGTACAGGTTCCTCATGAGCACAATTAAGTATTTCGGAATTCCCATTCTTTGTAATGTTATCCATAATTTGTTATGATCCACACAGTCGAATGTCTTTGCTTAGTCAATAAAACACGGGTAAACATCTTTCTGATATTCTCTGCTTTTAGCCAGGATCCATCTGCCATCAGCAATGATATCCCTGGTTCCACATCCTCTTCGGAATCTGGCTTGAATTTCTGGCAGTTCCCTGTTGATGTACTGCTGCAGTTGCTTTTGAATGATCTTCAGCAAAATTTTACTTGCGAGTAATATTAATAGTATTGTTCAATAATTTCCGCATTCGGTTGTATCACCTTTCTTTGGAATAGGTGAATTCGGTTGGGTCACCTTTCTTTGGAATAAGTTTTTAGTTGACACCAGTACCAGTAAAGAAAACTTAGGAGGCAGTGAGTTTATGTTAATGAGAGAGGAACAACTCAGAGTAGCAGGGTGAGAATGGTTGCATAACTCAAAGAATGTAATCAATTTCACTAAATTTTACATCTAGAAAATGTTGAATTAGTATATGTTTTGCTATGCATATTCTCAACAACAATAACCAAATAAATAAAACTTTGAGGAAAAAAATGCTTAGCTAAAAGCATACTGTTAAAAATTCCTATGAGGTGTAAGAGTATAGAGGAAAGTGGCAGATAAGCTACCATGTTATATAAATTTAGAGCTGGGAGGGGCCTTAGAACATCTACAAGTCAGTCCCTTCATTTCATAGATGAATAAATTAAAGCCAATGCAATTTAAATAACTTATAGATCGCATAGTTAATTATTGACAGAAACCGTGGGATAAGTCTCCCACTTAAACGGTGGGCTTGGGTCATAATTCAGAGAACTGTGACAGACAGGAGGAGAAGGTAATTAATATTTATTTAACAACTACTAAGAAAGGCCTTGCAACCCACTACTGTAAAACTACAGCCAAGAAAACCCTGTGAAGGGGCCAAGATGGCAGAGTAGTCAGATGCTTCTGGTGGTCCCTCTTACAACAAAGACCCAAAAAGACAGGTGAATTGATTGTATATAACAATCTAGGAGCCTTGAACCTCAAAGGCAAAGTTGAAGAATTGGACTGAGTGGCAGAGGGATGGAGACCATTCGGAAGCAGCGAGGAGTTGCCAGACCTGACATGGTGGGAGCTGGAGCCCATCAGGCCAGATCAGCTTATGTGCACAGTGAGGCAAGCAGCAGTGCTCAGGAGGCATTTTCCACATCAGGAGAGACCCAAGGGCAGAGAGTCTACTTGGCCATCCAGAACCAGTGAGAAGCAGCCCTTGATCCGAGAAAGATAAGTACTTGTGTCTGGCCTACTGCATGGATCAAAAACATCCCGCTTTGGGAAAAACCTCTCTCCCATTCACCTCCCCGCTCCCTGCTCTGCACTGGGTCTGGGACGACTTCAGTGATTGCTGAGTCCCCTGGGCTGGAAGTAGGACTTGTCACGTGCCCTAAGCCATTCTCCTGGCTTGGAGAGGGAAAAAATTAACCAATGGGGCAAAAATAATCTGCCGGCTCCCCTAAGCTGGGAACTCAGGGTAGACACAGCCCCTTTGCCTAGGCACAGGCATACGAGGTCTATGGACTTTAAGTGCCTTTCCCCCTACAGAGACTTGTGTGGGCCCATTTCAACAGCATAGGCCCTCGTTACCACAGTACAATGGTATATACCTGAAATCTAACTTCAGCTGTTTCAGATGTGAAGTGGCAGGTTCGTGACATTTGACAGTGCTCTCCCCATTAAGCAAGGTCTTCACCTACCCCATCAGGGGCCTTAGGACTGGTGGCTCCACCCATGCCACCTAGCCACCTGTGACAGGGGCCCAAGAATAAGTAATGCCTCCCAGTCCTTACAGGCAACAGCATTGGGTGCTCATAGTCCGGCTGTAAAACCCACCCACCTACGTGCTTTATCGAACAGTGACATGCTTTCCTCCCGGACACATGGGGGTGGCTGTCGGCCCCCTGCCTTGCTCAATATGTGACCCCCTGCTGCAGCCAGATGCCTGTGCCTACACCAATCACCTATGCCTGTCTAGGACTATAGGTGAGAGCCTGCACCACACGCTTTGTGGCTGACTACCTGGCCACCTGAGCTGAATGCATACAAGAGGAGTGGGTGGACTCCTGGGCACACATACTTAGTGGCAGATCTGGCCACCTGGTGGCAGGACGTTGGAGCTTCAGGGGCACCAGTGATCGGGCTAGCTCACACGAACAGCCTATTTGGGCATATCAAAACAAAACAAAACAAAACCAGAATCTAGGACACAGTAAACAAACATAAATAAATATAATAACTTATTGATGGCTCAGAGCCAACAGTCAATATCAAATTACATAAAGAGGCAGACCATGATGGCTTCAGCAAGGTCCCAAAATAAAGAATCAAATTTTCCGGAGGAAGAGAATTTCTTGGAATTACCGGAGGCAGAATACAAGAGATTAATGTAAAGAACTCTTCAAAAGATCAGGAAGGAGATCATTCAAAACTCAAAACAAGCCAAGGAACACACAGACAAAGCAATAGAGGAACTTAAGAAGGTTATACAAGAGCATAATGACAAATTTAACAGGCTGCAAGAATCCATAGAGACAGAAATCAGAAATCCAGATTAACAATAAAATTTCAGAATTAGACAACTGAAGAGAAAGTCATAGGAGCAGAATTGAGGCAATGAAAGTGAGAATTAGTGAGATTGAAGATAAAGCACTTGACACCAACTTATTTGAGGAAAAATCAGATAAAAGTATTTAAAAAAATGAAGAAACCCTAAAAATGATGTGGAACTCTATCAAGAGGAATAACCTACGAGTGATTGGAGTACCAGAACAGGGGGATAACAGAAAATACAGAGAGAATTGTTGAAGATTTGTTGGCAGAATATTTTCCTGATATAATGAAAGATGAGAAGACATCTATCCAAGATGCTCAACAAACCCCACATAAGGTAGATTCCAAAAGAAAGTCACCAAGATATATTATAATCAAACTTGCCAAAACCAAAGATAAAGAGAATTTTAAGAGCAGCTAGGGAGAAATGAAAAGTCATCTACAAAGAAGAGTCAATAAAACTAAACTTGTACTACTCAGCAGAAACCATGCAGGCAAGAAGGCAATGGGATGACGTATATAAAGCCTTGAAAGAAAAAAATTGCCAGCCAAGAATTATATATCCAGCAAAACTGCCTCTCAAATATGATGGCAAAATTAGGGCATTTCCAGATAAACACAAGTTTAGGGAATTTGCAAAACCAAACCAAAATTACAAGAAATACTAAAGGGAGTCCTCTGGTTAGAAAATAACATCAGATAATAATCCAAGACTAGAACATGGACAGAGCAACCAGATATCAACCCAGAAGTCACAAAAATAAATCAAAGCTAAAACACCGAAAGTAGGGAAACAGAGACATCAATATATAAAAGATGACAACATTAAAACAAAAAAGAGAGACTAAAAAATGTAGACATAGAGGGGAGAGGAAGTCAAGGCAATATAAAGAAGTAAAAGACTGGTTTAAACTTAGAAAAATAGGGGTAAATGTTAAGGTAATCACAAAGGAAACTAACAATCCTACACATCAAAGTGGAAAACAAGAAAAATATAAAGACTCAGCAAATACAAAATCCACAACAATGAAAAAGATGAAAAGAAAATACAAAAAGAAAAATGACTCAGCACAGAAAATTAAGTGGAGCAAAGAAACTGTCAACAACCCCCCAAAAAAGACATCAAAATGACAGCACTAAACTCATACCTATCAATAATTCCGCTGAATGTAAATGGTCTAAATGCACCAATAAAGAGAGAGTGGCAGAATGGATTAAAAAAACACAATCTGCCTATGTGCTTCCTACAAGAGACACATCTAGACTTAAAGACACAAACAAACTAAAACTGAAAGGATTGAAAAATATCAAGCAAACAACACTCAAAAAAGAGCAGGAGTGGCAATATTAGTCTCTAGACTTTAAAGTAAAATCCACCACAATGGATAAGGAAGGACACTATATAATGATTAAAGTGTCAGAACACCAGGAGGACATAACTATAATAAATATTTACACACCCAATGACAGGGCTACAAAAGTCATAAAACAGATGCTAACAGCATTGAAAAAAGAGATAGACGGTCCACGATAACAGTAGGAGATTTCAACACACCACTTCCGCTGAAGGACAGAACATCCAGAAAGAAGCTCAGTAAGGACAAGGAAGATCTAAATGCTACAGTCAACCAGCGTGATCTCACGGGTGTATACCGAACACTCCACCCAACAGCAGCCAAGTATACTTTCATTTCCAAGGCACGTGGAACATTCTCCAGAACAGACCACATATTAGGCCATAAAGCAAGCCTTAACA
>NW_004444081.1:5446067-5447996 GCF_000243295.1 Trichechus manatus latirostris
AGACCTTTACAATGAAAACTACAAGACACTACTGCAAGAAACCAAAAGAGACCTGCGTAAGGGGAAAAACATACCTTGCTCATGGATAGGAAGACTGAACATAGTGAAAATGTCAATTCTACCCAAAGTGATCTACAGATACAATGCAATCCCAATCCAAATTCCAATGGCATTTTTTAATGAGATGGAGAAACAAATCACCAACTTCATTTGCAAAGGGAAGAAGCCCCGAATAAGTAAAGCATTACTCAAGAAGAAGAACAAAGTGGGAGGCCTCACACTACCTAATTTTAGAACCTGTTATACCGCCACAGTAATCAAAACAGCCTGGTACTGGTACAACAACAGATACATAGACCAATGGAACAGAATTGAGAATCAAGACGTAAATTTATCCACCTATAAGCAGGTGATATTTTACAAAGGCCCAAAGTCCGTTAATTGGGGAAAAGACAGTCTCTTTAACAAATGGTGCTGAGATAACTGGATATCCATCTGCAAAAACCTGAAACAAGACCCATACCTCCCACCATGCACAAAAGCTAACTCAAAATGGATCAAAGACCTAAATATAAAATTGAAAGTGATAAGATCATGGAAGAAAAAATAGTGACAACGCTAGGAGCCCTAATACATGGCATAAACAGAATCCGAACCTTAAGTAACAATGCACAAACACCAGGGGCGAAACTAGATAACTGGGAGCTTCTAAAAATCAAACCCTTATGCTCATCAAAAGACTTCATCAAGGGTAAGACAGTCCACAGTACTGGGGCAGCCAGCACAACTTGTACAAGGAAAAGTCATGGAAGCTCCATAGACACATCCAAACTCCCTGAGTGACTGAATTGTTGGCATAGGGCTGTGGGGACCATGGTCTCTGGGAACATCTAGCTCAATTGGCATAATACAGTTTATAAAGGAAATGTTCTACGTTCTACCTTATTGAGTAGTGTCTGGGGTCTTCAAAGCTTGTGAGCGACTGTCTAAGGTACTCCACTGGTCTCACCCCTTTGGGAGCAAGGGAGAATGAAGAAAACAAGATATAAGGGAAAGATTAGTCCAAAGGACTAATGGACCACAACTACCACGGCCTCCATCAGACTGAGTCCAGTACAACTAGGTGGTGCCCGGCTACCACCACTAACTGCTCTGACCCGGATCACAACACAGGGTCCTGGACAGTGCTGGAGAAAAATGGAGAACAAAATTCTAACTCATAATGAAAGACCAGACTTACTTGCCTGACAGAGACTGGAGAAATCCCGAAAGTATGGCCCCTGGACACCCTTTTAACTCAGTAATGAAGTCACTCCCGAGGTTCACCATTCAGCCAAAGATTAGACAGCCCCATCAAATGAGACTAATGGGACACAACAGTCCAGGGAGAAGGAGTAGAAGGCAGGAGGAGACAAGAAAGCTGATAATAGGGAACCCAAAGTTGAGAAGGGACAGTGTTGACATGTCGTGGGGTTGTTAACCATTGTCATAAAACAATACGTGTACTAACTGTTTAATGAGAAACTATTTGTTCTGTAAACCTTCATCTAAAGTACAATAAACATTTTTTTTTTTTTTAAAAAAGGACTTCACCAAAAGAGTAAAAAGACAACCTACAGGCTAGGAAAAAATTTTTGGCTACAACAAATCCGATCAACATCTAATCTCTAAAATCTAGAAGATAACTGCATAACCTCAGCAACAAAAAGACAAACAACCCAATTAAAAAATGGGCAAACGATATGGACAGGCACTTTGCCAAAGAAGACATTCAGGCGGCTAACAGGCACATGAAGAAATGCTCACGATCATTAGCCATTAGAAAAATGCAAATCAAAACTACAATGAAATACCATCTCACCCCAACAAGGCTAGCATTAATCTAAAAGACACAAAATAATAAATGTTGGAGAGGTTGTGGAGAGACTG
>NW_004444081.1:5448477-5463494 GCF_000243295.1 Trichechus manatus latirostris
ATCTTAGGTGAAGGGAAGGACAGCACACACTACAGGGGAAGTCAGCACATCTGGACTAAACCAAAGCTAAGAAGTTTCTTGAATACAACCAAACACTTCGAGGGACAGAGTAACAGGGGTAGGGGACCATGCTTTCAGCGTACATCTAGGTCAACTGGCATAACAAAGTTTATTAAGAGAATTTTCTGTGTCCTACTTTGGTGAATGGTGTCTGGGGTCTTAAAAGCTAGCAAGTGGCCATCTAAGATGCGTCAATTGGTCCCAACCCACCTGGAGTGAAGGAGAGTGAAGAACACCAACGTCACGGGAAAGTATTAGCCCAAGAGACAGAAAGGGCCACGTAAACCAAAGACTGCATCAGCCTGAGACCGAAACTAGATGGTGCCCGCCTACCACCAATGAGTGCCCTGACAGGGAACATAACAGACAGTCCCTGATAGAGCAGGAGAAAGGTGGGGTGCAGAACTAAAATTCTAGTAAAAAGACCAGACTTAATGGTCAGACTGGGACTGGAGGAAGCCCAGAAGTCATGGCTCCCGGTCTCTCTGTCAACTCAGAACTTAAATCATTCCCAAGGCCAACTCTTCAGACAAAGATTAGACTGGAGTATGGGACATAAAATGATACTTGTGAAGAGTGTGCTTCTTAGCTCAAGTAGATATGTGAGACTAAATGTGCATCTCCTGTCTGGAGGTGAGATGAGAAGGCAGAGAGGGTCAGGAGCTGGTTGAATAGGCACGGGATATCTGGGGTGGAAAGGAGGAGTGTGCTGTCACAGTATATGGAGAGCAATTAGGGTCACATAACAATATATGTATAAATTTTTATACGAGAGACTAACTTGAATTGTAAACATTCACTTAAAATACAACAATAAAATAAAAATAATAAAAAAAGAAAACCCTGTGAAACAGTTCTAGTCTGTAACATGTGGAAGTGCCATGAGTTAGAATCAACTAGAGGACAAAGTTTTTTTTCCATTGTGACAGTACATATTGATTAGTTTCACAACCATGCAACCAGGCAGGTATCATTTAACAGTTGAAGAAACTGAGGTTGATAGAAAATAAGTAATTTGTCAAAGGGTACATAGTAATACAACAAGGATGTATACAGTGGTTTTCTGACTAGAGTTAGTTCATGTTCTTTTCACAAGATTAATGATTCTCAAACTTTAGAGGGCACCAGAATCACCTAGAAGTTTTATAAAATACAGATTGATGGACTCTATTCACAGAGTGTTGGGGTCACTATTCCTAGTGTGAGGAATTGCCAGCTGCCGCCGCTGCTGACCTGGAGACTACGCTGTACTGTGCTGCCCAATGGTATCCGAGAGTGTGATTGATTAAGTGTACAGAGCTAGATGTTGAAGTAGTTTAATATCACCCAATCATCTTTTCAGAGTGGTACAGGTAATCCCCGACTTACAACAGGGTTCTGATGACACTGTCATAAATTGGTTCTGACGTAAGTCGAATACCTCATTTTTTAAAGAAATTTTCATTATTATTGCCTTTTATTATCAGTATCTTTATAAATCTGATCTTTATTTGCTTTGGGGATTGTAAATATTACATATAAACTTACAGATAAATTTTAATACTTACGTGAAAAATATACAAATCATAAAAATTTACTCTGACTATGAAGAAAAGTTGGGTGACATTGACATTTTGTCAATTGCGGTAATAACTCCACCTGTGGAAGTTCTGGATCATCTGGATTATCTCTGGGAATGGAAGATGGCATTTCTAGTCGGAAAATTAGAGTTAGCTATATGGTCCTTTTCTTTTTTTCTTCATATATTTTGTGGTAACATCTCATTGATTCCCGAATCTGCCTATTTAGCAAAGTGATCAGCATCCATGTTTTCATGCAACTGAAGCCCCTGACTTAGTTTAGAAAAAACTCCAGCTAATCCTTTCCCTGTACAATATTTTGACAACTTCTCTCCTTCCTCTTCCTAATTATTTCTTTTTCTTCAGTATTTCTTTCCTCTTCAAAATCATTAAGTTTTGATCAGTCAGTTTCCCTTCTTCATGACCTATGAGCTATTCCACATTGGTGATATCAAGTTCTAAATTCAGCTTTCTTGCCATATGGACGATTTTCCCACCAGTCTCTTCCATCATGTTATCCTGATCAAATGCTTGGAGAGTGTTCACATAACTTAGCAATTTTTATCCATATCCCCTGCATGAATTTTCCTGTAACTTCCTCCCAGGAATAAGTCGTAAGTTGGGGACTACCTGTACTTATGATCTGTCAGAGTATTTGCTGAGTGATTAAAGGTGGGCAGTAGTTAGAAAGGCAATCCAGAGAGCTAAAATGCTTCAGAGACATGCTGAAGTGTCTCTGTTTTTTTGGTTTGGAAGTGAGATAAGCAAATAGAGAATAGACCATGGTGCCTAAAGCACCAGAGGTAGAATGTTTCGGTTGGAGAGGTAAAATGCCATGTTCCTTGTCTAGTTCAGAACCAGGGCTCCTTAAGGAGAATAAGGAGGCAAACCAAGGACTGTCAACATCAATGCTTCTTATTGTTCTTTGGCTCCAGCTGCAGTTGCATACTCATGCTGACTTCATGCCAAATGTTAACGGGGCCAGAACTCCATCAGACTGAAATCTGTATAAAATAGCCCATATGGCACAGAAGGAAAAAAGATTTATCACAGATACTGAGAAAATGTGTTCCCTTGAATCAGCTCTAACTGAATTTTATTAAACACATTTGCTTTTGCTTTTTCTTAGTGGAAGGGGAAGAGGACAGCTCAAAATCAATTCAGAATCTGCAGTGTAATTGCTACAGTATGCGAATGTGATTTGAACATCCCTAGCTATGGGATTTGGTGACCAGCTCCCAAGAGAGAATGACACAGCACAGGGAATAGCGTAGGCAGCTTGTCTTGCTTTGTAGAGAGCAGAGATGTGAAAGTCCTTGTTAAGGTCACCAGTGCTGAGAGTGCTCTTAATAATGTAAATGAACGTGGGTAGCTTCTTTACATGTAGGTAAGCCAGCCGTAGGGATGGGTAGGAGAAAGGAAAGGATCAAAATGAAAATAAGGAGTGCAGAGTACAGCTGGATTTCCTCTGCTAATAAGGCATTACCTTTAACAGAGGGTGCTTTTGATTTTTTTCAGAGCATTTTTATGTATATTAACTCATGTATGGAGGTCAAATATTTATTATTAAACAAGGTGTAGGTGAATTTAATGAGCTAACTCATTAAATTAGTTAGCTCAAATGGTTAATAGGTACACTAGGACTAGATATAGACAGTTATTCTAGGACAGGAAAACAAAACATTCAGAAGTAAGAATCGTAACCAATCAAATACAATCAAGGAAACACCACCTTTCCATCCAAAATGGTGAAAATGAGGTCTGTTTGTTGGTGCTTTTCTGCCTCTTCAATATTAATTCATTTGTTCATTCATTCATTCAACAAACCTATATTGAATGCTCCCTACCTGCCAGTCATTCTGCTCATTGGGCCTTGGGAACATAGAAATGAGACATGGTGTCTCTTCATTCATTCAACAAATACTTATTGAGGGCCTATTATGGGCCAGAAACAGTCCTAGATGCTGGGGATATAGTTAAAAAAAAAAAAAAAGCAAGAAATACATAATCCGGTTCAGAAAAAGCCACTTTAACAAAGAAAAGGGAAATAAATACTATAATAAAAACATTGTGATAGATAGACGGATGGGCCGATGAGTAGATGTGTGATAAAGCAAATATAAAAACAAAACCTAACCCATTGCTGTCGAGTCGATTGCAACTCAGTGACCCTATAGAACAGAATAGAACTGCCCCATAGGGTTTCCAAAGAGCAGTTGGTGGATTCAAACTGCCAACCTTTTGGTTACCAGCTGAGCTCTTAATCACTACTCCACTAGGGCTTCTTAAAACAAGTATAGTACAATGTTAATAGCAGAATCTAGGTGGTGGGTATATGGGTGTTTACTGTAAAATCTTTCAATGTTATGTTCGAAATTTTTATGATAAAATATTGTAGGAAAAAAGTTATAGGAATGTTAAGAAAGGTGGGGATCTGGGAAAAGTTCATGGAGAATGTGGCATTCTTTTATCCTCCTCTTCCCCTCAGCTACCTAGTATCCCTATGCTAACCCTTAACTAGAGTCCCAGGGTGGTACAAATGGATAACACGCTTAGCTGCTAATCGAAAAGTCGGAGGTTCAAGTCCACCCAGAGGCGCCTTTGAAGAAAGACCCGGTGATCTACTTCTGGACAATCTGCCATTGAAGACCCTGTGGAGCACAGTTCTACTCTGACACATATGGGGTCACCATGAGTCGGAGTCGATTATATGGCAACTGGAAAAAAAAAACAAACCTTAACTCTATGGGGCCATGAAGCCCCACATTCCAGTAAGCCCTATCTTGGGCTATAAAGAGTTCTGCAAAAGTCCTTGAAAACTTTAATGGGGAAAAGACTGTTAGCGAAGTGGGGGCAACTCAAGGACAAGCAACTGCCCTCCAGCCATTTGGTAAGGCACCCTCCTAGCTAACCTCTCACAACTGCCTGCCTCTGGGCACCAGGTAGCTACTCTCCATGTTAGTGTCCCGCCTGAGCTTCTGTGGAGTTTGGTTTTGGATGGCTACTTGAAATACTTCAAAAGTGAAAAGAACATTTGTGTTTTCTGATACTCTTAAATTTCTTTAGTAATTTTTTCCACAATTATTATGAATTTATGGTAATTTACTAAGTTTTTAAAAGAGAATGCTATTGACTTTAGTTCTCGGATCCCATCAGCTCATTGATACCAGTCTTAGGTTCACAGGATCTGAGGCTGGGAGTTAGTAGTCTAGCCCTACCTCCCTCTGTGTGCCCCAACAAAACATCCATGTTAGCCCTTTAGAGGCCTTCTCTTTTCGAACACTTGATATAGGGCCAAGCACTATTCTAAGAACTTTACATGTAACAGTTCGTTTAATCCTCACAATTCTAGGATGCAGTTACCATTATTATTCCCATTTAAGATGAGAAAACTGAGGCACAGGGAAATCAAGTAACTTGCTCATGGAAGTGGATGTGAATGCAGAAATCTGGCTGCAGAGGTGGCGGCTGCTCTTGGTCACTAGCTGATAGTGCCGATACTGCTTTTCTAACCAAGTGACTAATTGCCAATCTTTGGAAAACCAGTACAGTTAAAGGTATTAATGGGTCAAGATGGCGTTAAGTATTATTTTAATGTTCCCAGAAACACACAGGAACCTCAGTGTTTGGCATATGAAGTACCACCATGGTTTGGAAGGGCGATTGATTTTCAGAGGGAGGGCACCCTTCAGATAAGCCCCGCAAAATTACCCCTCTTTAGGGACTTGCAGGAGGCAAGGCCGGCTAAAGAAGATGGGATTTGGGGCTTTCCAAGACACGAAATGTCTCAAGCCAGCGGCTGACACATTATTTTGACAAATGGGAGGGGAAAAAAAAATCTCATTTTTTGAAACAACCAGTTTATAGCCTGGATAATGGGTAAATGACATTAACTCTTTGCATCACCTTAATTTTCCAAGCTTGTTCTAATTTTGCTTTCCAAACGTGGGGCATTTGCCCATTATTTGATTTGCCTATTAATACCTTCAAGCTTTCTCCCCCCACCACGCCTTTTTTGAGACAGATGGTAGCATACCGATTAAACACAAATAGCATGTTTCGTTTCCCTTGTGTCCGCCTAAGGTTGTCAGGGTAAGGGTTAATCGGCCGGGTGGGGAGCAGGGACGCCAGGCTCACACCTTTCCCAGAGCCTTCGGGTGGCGCGGGCCGGGGAGGGGCGGAGGCTGGGGCCAGACGCCTCGCCGCCTCCGCCTCGGCGAATAGCAGCACGCTGCCCGCCCGGATTGGAGCAGCAGCATCACGCTGACCTCTGCCTGGGATGTAAACGCGGCCGGCCGCTACGGGGAGAAGAAAGCGCTTGGCTCCTGTGAGAAAGCCAGCTCCACCACAGGGCTCGGAGCAGCTCGCAGGAGAGTGGCGACAGCTCGACCCCGGCAGCGCCTAGCGGCGGCCGCGGAAAGCGGACGGAGGCTGACGCGGGCGCGGGCGGGGAGCGTGCTTCTGTGCGCACAGACTGCGGGAGGAGGGGCGGCGCGAGCCATGGCCGGAGACAGCGAGCAGACGCTGCAGAACCACCAGCAGCCCAACGGCGGCGAGCCCTTCCTCATCGGTGTCAGCGGGGGCACCGCGAGCGGCAAGGTATGGCGCGGCCCGGACGCGGGGTCCTCTGCCCGGCCTGGCGGCGGCAGCGGCGCATGTGGCGGGGGCAGGCGCGGGCCGAGCAGTCACTGCAGCCACCGCGTGGCCGGCGCGGCTCTCCATTCCCCGCCGCGCTCTGGCGCGAGGTCTTCCCCGCGCCTCCTCCGGGCGTTGCGGCGGGGAGCGGGCGGGGACTCGGGAAGCCGAGGTTCCCGGAGTACGCTGTCCACTGATCACCTGGCTGGCGGGCTCGCTCCCCCTTTTTTTTCCAGTGGCGGTAACTCTAGCTGGGGTCCTATGGGGGAGGGGCAGGAAAGCGGATGCTTATTGTTTCTCAAGTCCGATGCCGGGGATGAGGGCTTTAAGCAGAATCTCGAATAAGCCCCAGATGCAGACAGCCCTTGCCCCGCACCCCTGCACTGATGTGCTGCTCGCCAAGTGGCGCGGCTCTGGTGGTAAGGGCGGAGCGAGCCGGGAAGCCCCGCCGGGAGGGCTGCGAGAGCGGCGGGAACCCGCAAGGCGGCGGCCGGGGGAAGGGAGCCCCACATGGGTTGGACGCGGGGACTGGGCTATTGCAGAGGGTTCCGGGTGGAAAACAAGTAGGTGCAGTGAGTTCAAGGAAATTATAATAGTAGCAACTTGTGGGTTTTTTTTAAAAATGGTTTTAAGAAGAAACGTGGTCGGCTTCAATGAGAAAGTTGTCCTGGCCCCATGCCCTTCGGTCTCCGAGGCATACGTGTCACGTACCGACGGAAAGGGGTCGCCCTATGGGTGTCCTGACTCCCCTGGAAGCATGTTTTCTTTGTTTTGTCTGTAAGGCAAGGAGAGACAAGGGAAGTGACTTCCTAGCTTTAGCGCAGGTGGAGAAGGGTGGAGTCCTCCCAGATGGTTCTTTCTTTGCTTCCCTAACTGCCTTTAAGATGTGGCTGCTTGTTTGTCCTACCGTTTACCAGCCTCCAACTTCATTTGGAGCAAGGGCTTCTCAAGGGGAGCTGCATGCTGGGTTTCGTGAGGCAGGATGATGCCTCCAACGGCTGGGGCGAGGCAGAGCAGGAAGGCTGCTTGGCGCCATGAGAAACGAGCCACGAGGTTTTAGCTCCGGAGCTGACTTCGTAGCCCCTCCTCCATTTTGGTTTTTCATTTTCCCTCCAGGTCTGGACTACTTTGGCGGAAGGGGTGCAGGCACGGCCTCTGTGGAAATTCTTTATTGATTAAGTTAGTTTCCTCCCTCGCTCCCAGGGCTCGGATTTTGTGCCTCCTTTAGGTCCTTGGAAGTTTATGGTGTGTTTTCCCCTGGCTGCATGAATTTTTTTTTTTTTTTTAACTTTTCTATGTGAGTAAACGTCTAGTAATTCAAAGCAAAACCATAGTGCCACCTCCTGCAGGAAGCTTTCCTTGTTTTTTTAGAATTAGTCTTCCCCCGTTTTCCGAAGCATATTCCTATTGTATAGGACCTTTTTTTTTGTTTTATGGCTGTATCCCCAGCACTCCCAACACAATGCTGGGCATATAGTAGGGGCTCAAATATTAATTGGTGATCTGAGGTCCAGTCCTTCTAGGAGGAGATAGTCTTGCAGAGAAGTGTAGCTTTCAGAAACAAAATGACTTTGGTAATCAAATAATTTAGTAACTACAGAGGTGAGAATTGAGACCCCAAATAGGGAGATAACTTCGATATTCTTATTTTTGTGTTTCCCAATCATCAAGTATTCTCAATTTTGATTATCAGTATAAGATGTGTTACTTAGGTTAGATGTCAAATGGGAGCGAGTAGCGAACTATTATGGGAGTAACTCTGCTGCCCCCATTCTTGTGAGTACTGGTGGTGCAGTGGTTAAGCGCTTGGCTGGTAACAGAGAGAGGTCGGAACCCACCGGCCAGCACGCTCCAGGGGAGAAAGATGTGGCAGTGGCTTCCGTAAAGATTATAGCTTTGGAAACCCTATGAGGCAGTTCTTCTCTGCCCTGTAGGGTCACTATGAGTCAGAATTGAGTTGATGACAATGGATTTTGTTTTCTTTAGGTCCCCATTTCTCAGCACGGAGGGAGGTTCTGGAAACTCCCAACAGTTTATTTTCATGCATGTTGTACGTTTTGGGCAAATGACAAATACTTTGTCATTGTTTAAAATTATAAATTTTTTTTATTAAAAAAGGGCCAAAGGAGCATTGGGCTTCCAAAATCCATGCTGTAATTTTTGCTGCAGTTATATCTTGATTCTGTTATTTGGGAGTTCCTGGGTGGTACAAATGGTTTAATGCAGGATGTCAAACCAGTTTGTTCAGATTTGAACCCCTGCTGAGAATTTGCATTTCCATCCCAGATATACTGAATCTGAATCTACATTTTAACAAGATCCCCAAGTGATTCTTATGTACAACTTCCTGGAAACTTGTTAGAAATTCAAATTCTCAGCAGGGAACTTGTTAGAAATGTAAATTATCAGCAGGGGTTGGAACCGGAACGAACCAGATTAATGTGCTTGACTGCTAACTGACGGGTTGGAGGTTCAAGTCCACCCAGAGGCCCCTTGGAAGAAAGGCCTGGCTATCTACCTCTGAAAAATCAGCCATTGAAAACACTATGGAGCACCTTTCTGCCCTGACACCCATGGGTTTGCATAACTTGGACTTGACTGGATGGATAGCAGCTGGTTTTCTGTTATTCTAGTCCTTAGTGCCTTTCCTCTAAGGAAGTCAAAGTTTTTTGTTTTTTTAGGATGGTCAGCATCAACAAATTGGACATCATTTGGAAGTCTTAAGTCTGAACATTGTGATACAGTAGGGTGTGGAAGCAAGTTAGACATCTAGGTTGGTACTCCACCCGCTGGGTATTTTGTTTTGTGCTTATTAGAGGAATTGGAAGAAAAGACCAAAGAGCATCATAAAAGACAATTTTAGAGCTAGAAGGAACCTCAGAGCCCAACACTTAGGTTGTATTGATGAGGAAAATGTGGCCTGAGTTAATAATATATTCAGGTCAGATGTTTATTGGCCGTTCTAGGGCTCGAACCAGTGCTGCTGAGTCCAGTATTGACCAAGGCACGCAGTTCTCATGGTCAGTTTGGAAAGGTCTATGGCACAAATGTTGGTTTTCAGAAGTACTTGACCTGAAAGGAAATGGAAATGCAGATTGCTTTGTACCCTGTAGCCGAACAGTATATAGGTCTTTATTGTTCTGTCCCCTCCTTACTCCCTCTATAAAACAACAACAAAAACCCCAAAACCCAATCTCCCTGTTCAACTCTTTTTGAGGGATATGCGGGCTGTTCTTGTGTGAGCTCTGATTTGTCTCAATATTGTGGTTGCCCTGAGTACAAGTATTTTATCTCAGACTAAATTATTTTGATGGTACAAGGCAGGAAGAGTGTTTGCAGCTTCATATACCACATTTTTAAGTTTGTTTTATAAATGAAGATGAATTAGAACTTCAGAGTAAGCTTTGCTAGGCTGGCACGGCAGGTTATTGTTCAAAACTTGTCTTAGAATTGTGGTGGGTTGAGCAAGTTATCCTGATTTTGTTCAGAACCAGATTCTCATATTTCCTGCTGAAGGGCACATGCAGAGATTGCAAGCGGTAGCATTGGAAGGAAGAATTTGTTAAAAATTTTTTGCCTGCATCCCCATGACTTTTGGGTGCTATTTATCATTGCTGTTACTGCTCTTGAGACCTCTTCATTGGCTCATTAAAATAGTCTCTATACCTGGGCTTGCTTCCCTGCTCCTTCACTCTGCCACCTGAATGGTCTTCCTTAGGTTCAGCTCTGACTGTGTCTCTCTACTGTTTGGAAACCTTGGATGACTCCTGTTGCTCACAGAGTAGAGGTCAAATACTTAAGCACACTACAAATTCCCTTGGCCCCCAAATGTCCCAAACTTCATTACTCCACCCATCTCCCTTGACACCTCCTTCCTGTCTCCTAGTACTTCTGTAACAAATACCACAAGTGGATGGCTTTAAAGAACAAAAATTTATTTTCTCGCAGTTCTAGAGGCCGAAAGCCCAAATCAGATTCCTTCCTTGTCAATATCCCTGGGCGAGCCTGGGTTCTTGGCGATCCTCACATGGCATCTGTCTTCCTCAGTATGTGCTTACATGTCTCTGTTTCTGTGCTGCACTTTATTTAACTAGAAAGTGATTCGGTTTAGAATCTACCCTACACTGACGTGGCCATCAGCCCGTGTAGATTACATTGCGTTATGGAAGGTAATTAGATTAAATCATACCCACAGGTATAGGAGTTAGAACTCCAACATATACTTTCGGGGGACACAACTTAATCCGTAGCACTCCCTCACATCTAAGCTCATCTTATTGAACATTGCTGTAACTTACGCTTTTGCACATGGTCATGTTTGGAATGGCCTCTAGACCTTTTTAGGCTACGGCTCTGTTAATACTTCCTCCAGGAAGCTTTGTTATCCATTTCCTTAGTCAGAATTATTTTTTCTGTCTTCTGCTTCCGTAGAGTTACCACGTTTTGCCTTGTACTGTGGTCTTTGTGACTCCTTCCCCGCTAGAATGTAAGTCTCTAAGAACGTCTCATTTATTTGTGCCTTAATGCCCATTATAGTGTTTGATACACTGCTGGTATTTGGTGCTTGTTGAACTGAGGTAAGCAGACCATAATTTATAATACCATCTTTTTATTTTTTAATTCGTAAAACTATTTAAATTAGGATTTGAAGCTACATTTGAAGCCATGTTCAACTGTAGGTGTTATTCATGTTGCATCGACTAAATAAGAAGTCCCTTGAGCCCCAATACATTGGCTAGTGGTCCTTAAACAGATATTTAAGGAGCCCTGGTGGTGCAGTGGTTAAAACTATCAACTGCTAACCGAAAGGTCGATGGTTCCAACCCACCAGCTGCTCTGTGGGAGAAAGATGTGGCAGTTTGCTTCCGTAAAGATTTACAGTCTTGGAAACCCTATGGGGCAGTTCTACTGTGTCCTGTAGGGTTGCTGTGAGTCAGAATCAACTCGTCAGCAATGGGTCTGGTATGGGTAAACGTTTATTTGTTGAATAGTTATCATTGTGCGGATTGCTATATTAAGTGCTTGGGTTGAGGGGAAGTCAGGATATAAGGAAATATGAGAAAAGGTATCTGTCCTTAGTATTTTACAGTTATAAGCTAGTTTCTTGTCCATTAAGCCATTTTATCATTAAGCCAATTTGTCATTAAAACATTTGCTTATCTTCCCCCTTTGAGGTCTGCCAGGCAAGCATCATCCCGTTTTATATATGGAAGATGAGGTTATAGATGAAGGATGAGGTAAGGAGAACTTTTGACTAGCCTAAGCTCACATAGCTAGTAACTGCTAGAACTGAGATCAGAGTCCAGATTTTTTGATTTCTAAATCTATCCCTGTTTTGATCTTTCTCCCACAAGCAACGACCACTTCTGACAGTATTTTTAGGGAGGTTGGGCTGACTGTGTGAATAATATGGGCCAAGAGAGGAAATTGCAACCCCCTCAGAGGTGTGGGCTGTCGTCTCAGCTCAGCTTGATCATGAGTCAGCATCTGCTTTTGGTGTGCTCTGGAATGTGCCCTGGACCCACATCTCCTTGGCTCCCACTCTTCTGTTCCCTGGAACCTCAGCAACCCTTCCCATCCAGGACAGATCACTTATTCCACACCCTCCTATCAGTTGCTCCCGAAACCTGGGGTGGGGCAGAGGGTGATCCTTCTGCCTGTTTCTCAGAGCTGACATTGCTGCTGTGAAGGGCAAGGCCTAGTATGACCTGGCCCTGCTGATCTCCTACCACTCTTCCCATTGCTTTCTCTATCCAGCCACTCTGACCACTTGACATGCCACGCTTTTCCCCTGCCCAAGGATCTCCGCACTTGCTGTTTGCTCAGCCTGAAATTCTCACGGTGCCAGAGCCCAGCACAAGGCCTGACAGAATGAAGAAGACCCAGCAATAGGTCCAGCAGCTCCCATTGCTAGTACCTCTCCTGCTGGCTTTTCCTCCACCTGTGGCTGTGGTTAGCTGCCTCCTCCTTTATTCCGTGTGTGTCTTTGAAGTGCTGTTTCTGATCTTCTCTCTGTCTTGTGTTCACCTAACTCCAGTTCACTCGAGAGCGTTTGCCTAGGTGCTCTGCCTAATGTCATTCTTTTTTTGTTGGGGCTTGTGTCTATGAGCTTCTGTGTTGGAGACAGATTGTGTTTGGGAATCTCACTGCTGAAGAACTGACCATTTTTGCTGGTGGGTTCTGAGGTGGTGCTGTTGGAACTATTCAGGGTCACTAAATCTTTTAGCTCTGTCTCAAATTTTTTAAATCAATAAAAAAGGTCTTAAGTGTACTCCTAGTATATATTATAAAAGATTGAAAAAATGAAATAATCACTTATAAATTGTGATTTCTTTATTAATGGTAAAAGACTTTTTGATTATCATGAGAATATTCTAAATTTGTGACTAAAGAATGTTTCATTTTTAAAAATCTTGTTTACTATTTGGTGCTGTTATAGCCTTGCTAATAACACAAGACTGAAGGTCTGGTTCTCAGTTTAGTCTTTTGAATCTTGATTTAATGACTGTCGTTTGAAAAAGTGACCCCATAAAAAGATCCAGACAGAAGAAACACATCATTTGCAGTGCTGACTAAGTCTCTGTATTTCCATCCACCAATTAGGCAGTGGTTTTTGTTAAAAATCAGCTAGAACATTTTCATCTTCTTTGTTATCAGTCAGTTGTTATTGCAAACCAACATTCTGTACTTTAAAATTTTTCAAAACCCACTGAATATCCTCATTTGGAATATTTTAAAGTAGGTTAGAAATTTCAGTTTACAAGTTTCTAAAAATGCAGGCGTTTTCCTAGGTATATCCCCAAAAGATTTGAAATCTGGGACTCAAACAGATACTTATACACCAGTGTTCACTGCAGCATTATTCATATTCATCATTCACAGCCCACCTTTTGAATGCATAGTAAAATGTGTGGTGTATTCGTACAATGGAATATGACTCAGCTATAAAGAGAAGTGAAACCCTGATACGTGCTATGACATGGACGAACCTTGAACACATTATGCTGAATGAAATAAGTCAGATACAAAAGGAGAAATACTGTATGACCCCACTTATATAAAATACTTAAAATAGGCAAATGCATAGAGACAAAAGTTGATCTGTGGTTAGCAGGGACTGGGAGGAAAGGAGAATGGAGAGTTACTAGTTAAGGTGTGCTGAATCTCTTGTTGTTGCTGTCAAGTCGATTCCGATTCGTAGCAACCCTATAGGACAGAGTAGAACTGCCCCATAGGGTTTCCCAAGAGCGGCCAGTGGATTTGAACTGCTGACCTTTTGGTTAGCAGCATAGCTCTTAACCACTGCGCCACCAGGGCTCTGAATCTCTGTTAAGCATAATGAAAAAAAATGCAGGAGTTTTATAGCTGTACACATAGTTTTTGGCAACAGAATTGCTTAACAGTTGAAACATTTTGAAATACCTTTTTTGGTAGATAATCTGATTCTAGTTGATAATTTGATAAATATGTTAATTTCCTTTCAGTTTTGTATAAAACAATAGTAAGTCAAAACTTTTATTTTTGAAAGTAAAATATTTCATATGGACAAGCTGTTGTGTAAAATTTACATGAAAATAAGAAAAAAAAAGTCCTTAAAAACAAGATAATATGTGGAATAGTTGTAAGGTGTTGATAAAAAATACTGATCAACATTCACTTCACACAGAGAAAGCCAAAGCGTTTATTTTTTTATAATTTATTTGTTGAGGATGTACAGAGCAGAGCGTGCACCAGTTCAACAGTCTATATTCAGTGACATTAATTACATTCTTCAAGTTGTGCATCCATTCTTACCCTCTTTTTCAAATTGTTCCTCCCCCATTAACATAACTCACTGCCCCCTAAGGTTCCTATCTAACCTTTCGAGTTAACTGTTATCAATTTGATCCCATATCCTGTTGCCGTTAAATTGATTTCGACTCATAGTGACCTATAGGGTTGCTATGAGTTGGAATCTACTCGACAGCAACGGGGTTTTTTTTTTTTCACTCCCCATGAAGTTGCAGAAAAAGTGTTGGGGTATCTCTATGAACCCCTCACACTTCCTGTGGTAATCTTGGGTACTCTACAGGACAGATGGCTGGCAATACCTTTTCTTTCTATCCCACATGGTCACTTCACTTTGGTACAGCATTCAATTTCACAATAAAATAGTGATAGAAGTTTCTGCCATGTGCCCTTTGTGTGACTTGTAGCATCTTCCTGAAGGGCTTTTGTAAATATTTTGCCTGGTACATAAATGGTGGAAATGGTTAAAGGTTGGCAGTTCAAACACACCCAGAGGTACCTTGGAAGACTGGCCTGGTGGTCAGCTTCTAAAGGTCACGGCCTTGAAAATCCTGTGGAGCAGTTCTACTCTGCACACATGGGGTCACCATGAGTCAGAATCAACTAACAACAGGAGTCGAAGTAGAGTTGTATTTCTTTATTGCTTTATCAGTCCGTTTTAATTAATGCTATCTGGTCTAACACTTCGGCTATTTTTTTCTTGGCTGACTGGCATGGATTCAGGGCCATGTTGTTGTATCTCAGCAAACATGCCCTGTGCTTTGTAAACCCTGCCCTTGCCCATTCTCTAAAGTCCAGAGTTCTGCAGCTGTCTCTCAGGTTGCCTCTTTGATATTAGTGGAGGATGAGAACTGTCTTTGCCCTGTGCAGGCTTGTAGCCTTGCTCAGGCTGGATAGAGAGCTTGGGGTAGTGTGGGGATCTGGGAGGAGTACTGACCTGTGGTTTTTTTTGGACTGTGGTCTTCAAACATGTTT
>NW_004444081.1:5466495-5467954 GCF_000243295.1 Trichechus manatus latirostris
GGCAGCTCCTTCATGTTCCCTGTTCCCAGAGAGCTGCCTTCACACCTTTGTACATGTTGCTGCTTCTGCTTGACATGCTCTTCCTCCCGCACCCTTTTGTCTAGCCTACTTTTACTGGTCCATCAAAGCCACTGCAGTCTGAATTGGGGTTCCTATGCTGTGTTTTTCTTTCTCTAGCTCCTTGTGCTGCTGTCTGTTTCCTTGTTTGTCTTCCCAGTAGACTGTAGTTTTAACGGCAGTGTCTTTTACCTGGAGTCCCTGGGTGGTGCAAAACAGTTAATGCCTTTGACTGCTAACCAAAAGGTTGGAGGTTCAAGTCTGCCCCAGGGCACCTTGGAAGAAAGGCCTGGTGGTCTGCTTCCATAAAAGCAGCCATCCTGTGGAGCACAGTAGTTCTACTGTGACACACACAGGGTTACCATGAGTTGGAATTGATTCAACAGCAGCTTTTTTTTTGTTTGTTTTACTTTGTTCAGGGTATGGTGAAATGAGTTCTTTTATGTGGCCTTTTGCCTTGGTTCTTTAGAAAACCACTTGAGAGACTTTTCCCCTAAGTCCTGAGGGATTAGTTTCTTTGCCCTAGTTTGCTTACCTCAGAGGATTTGTTACTTTGGTCCAGGTTGATTGACATTTGATACTTTTTGTCTGGCCCTGGGTTGCTACCTGCCCTGTCATTGGTATGCATCTTGCTGGGAATGGTCAATAAACTATGCAGATGAAGAGTCGGTGGCCTACTGAGAGGGATTAGTGAGTTCGTGGCCCCCGCTGGGAGGGCTAGGCCTTGAAATTGACAAAACCAAAAAAACCTATTGGCAAAATCAAAAAAACCAAGCCACTGAGTTGATTTGGACTCATAGTGACCCTATAGCACAGAGTCGAACTGCCCCATAGGGTTTCCAAGGAGCAGCTGGTGGATTCAAACTGCCAGCCTTTTTGGCTAGCAGTGGAGCTCTTAACCACTGTTCCACTAGGGAGTTTGCTTGTATGTGCAGTCAACCCCTCAGCCGTTTCAGAAAGAAGGAAAGAAGCAGAAAGGAGAAGAAGCAGAGAGAAAGAGGAGGCAAGGAACCTCCTCATAAAAGAGCTGCAACACGGGTCATGGGCTGTAACACTGAACACTGAAGAGAGCAACAGGCCTGGAAGGGGCCCCGCAGTGGAGTCGGTGGTGATGGCAGAAGCCTGCTGCTGGGAATGCAGCTAAGAGAGCTGACAAAGCTGCTACACTGGCTGTGAGCTGGACCAGTTAGCAGTGGAGAGGCTGACGGCTAGAGGCCTGTCCTGAGGGGGCCAAGAGGAGGTTTGCACAGCTAAGAGGTGGCAGGCACAACTGAGACAAGGGCCTGCTTGCTTGCACGGCAGAGAGGAGCTGAGAGAGCTGTCCTGTGCTGAAGGGATGTGCTCTTCACTTGAGGGGAGGCTTCCAGACTTTGCCTGCATGCTTCCTGATCCTGATGCTGAG
>NW_004444081.1:5469171-5470115 GCF_000243295.1 Trichechus manatus latirostris
CGTAGGGTTGTCTTGGCTGTAATCTTTACGGAAGCAGATCACTAGTTCTTTCTCCTGTGAGCCGCTGGGTGGATTTGAACCATCAACTTTTCGGTTAGCAGCCGAGTGTTTAACTGTGTGTGCCACCAGGGCTCCTATTAATATCATTATGAAATGCAAATAAGAAAAGCTCTCTGCATGGTCCAGATGGTTACATACCACCCAGTGGCACCTTGGAAGATAGGCCTGGTGATCTGCTTCCGTAAGGTCACAGCCTTGAAAACCCTATGGAGCAGTTGTAATCTGCACACACGGTGTTGCCATGAGTTGGAATAGTCTAATAACAACAGTTGGACGTGGAACAGAATGAGCCCAGAATGGGAAAAGGCAAATTAATATGATTGTGAAATGCAAATAAGAATGATAGTAGGGAAGACCAGAGATTTCTTGAAAGTGTGATTAACAGAAGGATTAGGTGGATTCTTACAGCTGATAATGTCAATATTGATTTACTTTTACTTGGTACAGTGTACTCAAGGTGGCGGGAGGGGAAGAGGATAAGGAAAAAGGGGGAATTGTAGTTTTGGGGATCAAATGTTTACTGAGTAACCAGATGGAGGAGGTCAGTGGAGTGCTTATGCTCTGAGAATCCACACTGAAGGTAAAACAGTATCTTTGTGTAATACATGGCAAAATTGTGGGTTCTGGATCCACGAGAGGCAGGGGAAACACAGAACCAAAGCAATGGAATAGTCTTGAAGTGATCCTATCAGGGACTTCCTGCTTTTGAAATGTAGACTGAAGGGAGGCACAGGGCACGTGGTGGTGGGGAGGTGAAGAAGTGAGATGAGGAAACCCTTCCTTCATGAGGTGGTCAGTGCTTGGGTATTGATTATAGTTTTACACAATGGTGAGATTCAACAGGAGAGAAACATGGAATTAATTTCTGCTGGAAACAGTTTCTT
>NW_004444081.1:5472951-5475456 GCF_000243295.1 Trichechus manatus latirostris
TCATGTGTTCCTGTTCTTTTCCTGGATCTGAGTATGATTCTTGGTGCCCTCATTGCCCAGCCCAGATACCACGTATGTTCTGGCTTAGTCTGAACATTCTGAAGGGACCTCTTATACAGTGATGGGCAGTAAGGGATTAAAAAGAGTTAACTGGGTGAAAGCTGCGGCAGTTGCCTTATGTACTCCCTCTTCCCCCAGGTATTTATCTAAAAAGCCAGCCAGCTCTTCAGGGTAGCCTGAAGCTGCTTGTGATCCTTTAAAGGCTTGTAGGGAGAGGCCCATATTTTCCGTCCCACGAGATCCCATTACCTTCCACTTAGCATGGCATCTGTGCTGATGAAACCTTTCTCTTGGACTCAGGAAAGGAGGAAGCTTGTTAGGTAAGTGTGTTCGTTATGTGGGTAACCAAAAACCAAACCTGTTGCTGTTGAGTCTATTCCGACTCATAATGACCCTATAGGACAGAGAAGAACTGTCCCATGGAATTTCTAAGGAGCAGCTGGTGGGTTTGAACTTCCATCCTTTTGTTTAGCAGCTGATCTCTTAACCACTGTGCCACCAGTGGGTAGGACGGACCAAAGAATGGATGGATATGTGGATTAACTGGGCTGGGAAATGGATGGCATGGGAAACGTTGCCACAGCTCTGTGAAAACTACTGGGATTGTATAGAATTAGTGAATAGTCGGACCTCTCTAAAATATCAAAGAGAAATCTCCCTCTTAAAGGTCATTGTTCCCTAGGCTGTCCTCCTCCCAGTGTCGTGGCTCTGGTTCCTTTCTTCCAAGTTGCCTCTTTGGTTGTGCGTTATTTGTCGGGTGAATATCAGGGTCCTAATCCTCCCTCCCTGTGAGTTCTGAGGGGCTGCCTTCCAGCAGAGTTTCCCAGGATTATATAGGCATAGAGAACAGGCTTTAAAACTGAACTGTCAGGAAGATCCAGCCTCCCGAGGTCGTCTATCCTGGACTTAGTCAGAGACTCGGGGAAAATGAGAAACGGATGCTAGGGAGCAACTGATTGCAGAGCATGTGGTCTCAGTGACTTCATTCTCTGTATTAATGAAATTTTTCTTTGCTAATAGTACTTTGTTGTTGGGTGCCATTGAGTCAGTTCTGACTCATAGCCACCCCATGTGACAGCAGAACTGCACCCCTAGGGTTTTCTAGGCTGTAATCTTTTTTTTTCCCCAAGGTTGTAATCTTTACAAGAGTAGATCACCAGGTCTTTCTCCTGCAGAGCTGCTGGGTGGGTTCGAATGACCAACCTTTTGGTTAGCAGCTGAGCACATAACCATTGTGCCACCAGGGCTCCATTCATCGCCATGATTTTAATGCGTATGTGCATTTAAAAAGGGAAAGGAGAGAGCTATTCCCCTATTACATTTCCCATCTTTAACTTGTCAGGCATAGTTATGAATTTTGTCCCCATAAAAACTAAACAAAACATGCCAACTATACCAAATACTTATTTTTTTTTTAAAAGTAGGCCAAGTATTACGTCTGCTTGCTATATTCAGTGGCTTCACTCTCACCCTCACCCTTCTCCACCCAGGTGTTTGCAGAGAGGATCTTTGTCAGAGGAGATTTGGACATCTGAGTTCTTTGCTCATTAACCTCCATGCCTTCCTCTTCCTGAATGTCTCCCCACCCTGGTCAGAGTACACTTTATAGATATTGTTTCTTTCCTTCTGCGTTCCCTCTTCCCCTTGCTGCTTATTACCGGTGAAAATAATGGAAGGCATTTGTTTTGCATTTCTGGTATTAACCAGATTTATGTACTAGCAATACCCTGCAGCTTTTTTCTTTCTTAACTCCAAGGCGTAATTGTGCCTCCACTCTTGAGTATTTCTCAACTGACAACAAGTGAGTTATCTCTTTGGGAGCTCTTAAGTTGCGCCAAGAACAGGCTCTGGAAAAACTCTCAGGGTTGTTAGAATGTCATTCGTGGGAACAGTTGTCTTTAGTTATTGGATGTAGAGATGTCTTATCTTCCCACGTCTCTTCCTTAGCAGTCTTAGAGTCTGGAGTCCTGACCTTTGACCAGTCTTCTCAACTAGTGCTGTATAGTCAGAATTCCACGTTCTCTGGGAAGTCTGAAAGCTGAAGTGCCATTCACATCTTCCTTCATTTTGGGGTTTGGGCTGAGAGGCAGAATGCTTGTTGAGGGTTCCTGAGGGAGAGGGTAAGAAGCATTCAATTAGTGTCTGGCGAGGAATCTGGAATAGCATCCCCCGGGCCCCTGGTTTTGTTGGGGCAGAAGGTGGGAGCGTGGTGAAGGGGCTGAGTATGTTTGTGCCACCCAAACGAGGTGGCTCTGCCTCCCAAACCACCCTGTGTGCTGCCTTACCTCCTGTTGCTGGAAGTCTGTCTGGTATTTGAGGTGCTACAACAGGGAGGGATAAAGAACAAATTGTGTCTGCTCCTTGGATGTTAGTTAGCTTTTGTGCCGATGGTTCCCAGGTGTCCTATGGGAAAGTAAACTTTGGTGTCTGGTTTCCCTGGAGTAT
>NW_004444081.1:5476204-5491213 GCF_000243295.1 Trichechus manatus latirostris
CTGAACAGTAGCTAGTGCAGACTGTTCGCAAGCCTAGGCTTTTTCCCTCCTTGTTTTAAACGATTCCTACCCTGGAGGTATAGACACTTCTAAAATGAATGGAAAAGACCTTCTTTATCTCTAGAATGATGTAGGTTAGAATGGGCAGGTCCAGCCAGCTCTCGTCAGGATTTCTTCCCAGGAGTAGGAGGCCTTAGTAGGTGAAGGTTAGTTGCAAAGTGAAATCACTTTCTGAATTCATTCCATAAACACCTATTCCTAGTCTCCGTTTATTTTGCGGCACAGATGTTCTAAAATAAGACACAGGAACAGATCCTATTTCCTTGCATCCTGTTTTCACAACAGAGTCCCTAGGTGGCACAGATGGTTAAGCACTCAACTACTCACTGAAAGGTTGACGGTTCGAACCTACCCAGAGGCACTTCAGAAGACAGGCCTGGCAATCTGCTTCCAAAAGGTTATGGGGTTGAAAACCCTATGGATCAGTTCTACTCTCTGCCCACATGGTATCGCCATGAGTTGGAATCAACTCAATAGCAATAGTCTTTTTGTTGTTCGTTTGTTCCAGAACTGGTCAAGACCATTTATCAACATTTCCTGAGGAGGAGATTCTACTGTGGTAGGAAATAGGACTGTTTTTATATATTTTTGGCCACTTCCCAGTTTTTAGATTGTTCTCTTGCAGGTTCCTTCTGTCTAACTTGGACCCACGTAACCTCTGTCAGCAGAATTGCACATTCCAGGGTTTTAAACTGTTAATATCTGAACACATACAGGGCAGGAGAATAGGAGCTGCTTGAGCATTGCTTTGGGGTAATCTACTGGAAGTCACTGTGTCTGTGTGGTGTGTAGAAGCAGAGGATCCAGGAGTGTGGGTGGGTACAGGGTGGGGCTCGAGAGCTTGTACAGCATTACGGAGCCAGCCACATCCAGTGGAGACCTGGAACTCTATTTCCTTGTCCAGAATGGCATGGAGTTCTAGGAAGACTTAGAGTAAATTCAGAAGACTGGATCTGTGCTCTGCTCGGCCTCTGTATGTCCTGGTGCAGGCTGACTAACCTCTGTGATTGTTAATCTTTTCTGTAAAGCGGAATGGCATTTGCCCTGTCTGGCACCCAGGTGTTGTGAGAATGAAATGTGAATATAGGTATGGAAATATTTTCAAACCATAAAGAGCTCTTCATGATAAAGTGTAGACACATGTCTTAACAGAGTACGCATTATTATGTATTTCAGATGTTAGGAGTATTTTGTTTGTTGTCTTTTTTTATTTAAAGTTTTTTCTCCTAAGCAATTTGTGATGGGTTTTAAAGGTATTAGGCCAGCTGCCCTGTCTCCTTCCCTCCCTATCTTTAACCACTCCACTCTTGATTCTTAGTCTTAACTTCTTAGTTGATGTTCCTGTGTCTGTCTATACGGCAACTAGCCAGAGAGGTATCCCTTAAAAGATAACTGGACAGATTTCAGTAACTCAGCTGAGGAATTGTGACACATAATTTTGCCAATTACTTGTGTTTAGTTTGCCAGGAGGAGATACGACTGTTAACCTTCCCAACTCTTAGGCTTTGGGCTTACCTAGTGAGAGCTGGAAAGCTTTCATAAATTGATTGGAAGACACTTTCAGAGTCAAATGTCACTCCTTTGACCACTGCACATTTCGACTGGGATAAGTATTCAGAGCCTGAGAATTAAGGATGTGTGTTAAACAGAAGCCCCATAGGCTCTAGGGTTTTCTTTTTCTCTTTAGGCAACATGCAGACGTAGATGATACTCAGAATTATTCACACACATGCCTATGGCTTCCTTCTCTGCAGAGAGAATGTTTAAGGGGCTTGGGGAAGGATTTGATTTCTAAGAGGGCGGTAACAGTTACTAGAGTTCTCTCACACCTGTTATTTCAAGTGATCCTCAAGTCTACAACAATCTTGAAAATGATAAAACTAAGGCTCAGAAATAAAAGTGCCTTCTACAGGGGAAGTCAGCACAACTGGATTAAACCAAAGCTAAGAAGTTTCCTGAATACAACCAAACACTTTGAGGGACAGAGTAGCAGGGGCAGGGTTCTGGGGACCATGTTTTCAGGGGACATCTAGGTCAATTGGCATAACAAAGTTTATTAAGAAAACGTTCTGCATCCCACTTTGGTGAGTGGCATCTGGGGTCTTAAAAGCTAGTGAGCAGCCATCTAAGATGCATCAATTGGTCCCAACTCACCTGGAGTAAAGGAGATTGAAGAACACCATAGACACAAGGAGAGTATTAGCCCAAGAGACAGGAAGGGCCACATAAACCAGAGACTTCATCAGCCTGAGACCAGAAGAACTAGATGGTGCCTGGCTACCACCAAAGACTGCCCTGACGGGGAACACAACAGAGAGTCCCTGATGGAGCAGGAGAAAGGTGGGGTGCAGAACTCAAATTCTAGTAAAAAGATCAGACTTAATGGTTTGACTGAGACTGGAGGGACCCCGTAAGACATGGCCCCCAGACTCTCTGTTAACCCAAAACTGAAACCATTCCCAAGGCCAGCTCTTCAGACAAATATTAGACTGGCCTATGGGACATAAAATCATACTCGTGAAGAGTGTGCTTCTTGGCTCCAGTAGATACATGAGACTAAATGGGTGGCTCCTGTCCAGAGGCAAGATGAGAAGGCAGAGAGGGTCAGGAGTGGGTTGAATGGACACGGGAAATCTGGGGTGGAAAGGAGGAGTGTGCTCTCACAGTATAAGGAGAGCAACAAGGGTCATATAACAATGTATGTATAAATTTTTGTATGAGAGACTAACTTGAATTATAAACTTTCACTTAAAGCACAACAGTTAAAAAAAAAAAGAAAAGAAAAATGCCTTCCTCAAGCTCATACAGCTAGTAAATGTCATAGCCAGTAGTTGAACCCTGTTCTCTCCGAATCCTGGTTTCTGTTAAGTTCACCAGGGCCCATCTAAGCAACAGGCCACCTATGGTTGTAAGTACCATCTGAGTCATTAATTTATTCAGCAAGCATCGAGCACCTATTGTATCCCTAGTACCTGGCCTATGAAGATGAGTAAGGCAACAGAGGAAGACAGATAACTGATATAACTGATGACAGTGCATAATATGGAGTGCAGACTGCCTTGGGAACACCCATGAGGGAGGCATAGCTGCTTGGGGTGGGGAGTTGGAGAAGGCAGAGCAGAGGAGGTGATGACTGAGTTGCAGTTCCAGGATGAGCAGGAGTTATCCAGCTTGGAGAGGGAGAAGGAAGATGTCTTAGGCTGGGTTTTCTAGAGAAGCGAAACGAGTAAGCATATGTATTTATATCTGTATATATATATATGGAGAGAGAGAGAGAGAGATGTAGAGAGATTAATCTCATGGAAATGGCTCACGTAATTGTAGAGGCTGTATAAATTGTAAGTCCTAAATCCATGGATCAGGCTGGAGACTTCTGATTCAGTAGCTGCAGGAGCTGATGAACCTAAGGTTGGCAGGTCAGACGCCAGGCTGCTGGCTCACAGGCTGCAGAGGCTGACTCAAGTCCCAAGAACTGGAGGTCAGATGATGACATGCTGGATGCAGGAGCCAGAGCAAACAAGTGAGTTTTGCCAGAACTTACTTACATATGTTGGATGCAGGCCATACTCCTAAGGAAACTCCCCTTACTGATGATTGGCTGATCACATCAAATCACATCATGGAGGATGACTGCATCATTACATTACTGCCAGATTACATCATTACATAACTGCCAGACCACTGAGAATCATGGCCCAGCCAAGTTGACACACAACCTTAACCATCCCAGGAGGCATGCAGGACTTGCATCAGTAATGTGTGGTCAGGAAACAGCAGCTTGAGGACAGCTTGACCACCCTGTGTTGTAGGCCAAGGCAGCTGCTTGATGTCCCATAACCACTGTATACCACATGTCCTTCACCTGCTGCTATGGTTGCCATCTGACTGTCATTATGTCCCCCGTACACCCCCTGCAGTTGCCTTCCTTTCTGCTTTTTACCCCTCTCAGCTTTTGCCTTAGACTGTCAGTGTTGGCTTTACACATCAAAGGGTTAGGTGCTTTCACCAGGCCTGATCTGTTTTCTCGGAGAGACTTCCCTAGGTCTGTATCTGCTGGAGGGATCGAGGGAGCGGAGGAGGAGTTTGAGGATCTTGGCATCTAGAATTAGCGCTCTGAGAAAGTGAAGAAGGTGAATGTAGTAGTAGCATTGGAGATGGGTTTGTTGCACCTGGGCCAGATGAACAGAAGCTCAGGGTGTATCAGGTGGGTGTGAGAGGTGGGCATGTGAGGCACCACCAGCATTTACTGAGTGTTGTAGCCATTGTGTGAGGTGCACATTAAGGTTGAAAACCTCTTGTGAGGCGTGAGGTGTTGCTCCTCTGCTCGGGAGGAGGGAGGCTCATAGAGGTTAAATAACCATCCAAGGTTGCTCAGCCAGTGAGGGACGGAACCAAGCGTTCACGTGTGGGTCTACCACCTTTTCCTCTGTGCCCTGCATGTGTAGATGGATCATTAAGTGCCTTGGGTGTCACGCAGAGTGACTGTGTTTCCCAATCAGACCCCTTGGCAACCTTGCCTACATTCACTCGATTTGCCGACACGTGAACAAGCAAGCAGCCAGGTGCTCTTATAAGCCTGGGAACCTATCCCGGGAGAGAGTGGCCAAGTCCAGGAAGGTTATGCCAGGCCTTGCAGCAGAGTGTCTGGACATGTCGCAGAATCTGCTGAGCCAGCAGCACCCACATTATATCCATTCTATAGGGTGGAGAAGTGGCCCCTGCATTGACTTCCTTCCTGGAGCTCATCCCTCAGCCCAGGAGAGGCCCAGATGGAAGAGGAGAATTTCAGCAGCTTCGCCTCCTGCACCATAGGAACTTCCCCTTCCCTTCCTTTCCTCACCTCTGAGATGTTCACAGTGGACAGGCCCGGGACCCTTCTTGCAAGAATAAAGGTTAATTGGTGATGAGATGAGAGCAAGTAGGAGTAGCCCGGCATTCCGGCTGTGTACAAAGCTGTGTTATGTATTCACCATTCTGAGGCCTTCAGGGATTGTTTGGGTAGCAACGAGCGTGTGTGTTGAAAGGGCTGGTTGAACCCTGAATTAAATTCTCTAGATAGGCATCTGTTAGAAAAATCCTGCTGCTGGATAAATCCTGCTGCTGGGATTGCTTTTTGTTGCTACAGTATGCTTAATAGCCATGTGTTTTGAAGAGTGCAAAAGATAAGACAGTTTACTAAGTTACAGTATTTATCACACAGGGAATGGAGGGCTGTAATTAAATCTACACAAAAAGCCTGTGCTTTCCACTTGTACTTTGAACATCCTGGGGCATTTCCAAGTGGATGCCATCCTCCCTTGCTGAGGAGGCTGCTGGCAGCTTGGAAGAGTGAAGTTTGAAACCAGTTGCTACCCCTGAATTTTCCAGATGTTTAGAGACGGAGACCCTCCGTCTAGTCCGTAGCCATCTTCCTCCCGGGTTGGAGATGTACTCAGCACTGCCGGCCTCGTCCTTGGCTGCTGTCTGAATCGTTTAACCTCAGCTGAACCTGCTGCCGTCTCTTAGAGTGTGTTCCAACTCACAGTGAAGCGTCTTCTGCCCTCTGTGCTCAGATCCCCAAACCTTCCCCTGCATTTCAGACCTAAATAATACCCTGTCAGCAAGATCAGTTGAGTTGAAAGTCCCTTCCCAAACTCAAATCCAGGCAAGAGGCTATTATTGCCTTCTCTTCTGAACACTGCTGCCTTCCCCTGCCCCCCACATCACAGTAGGCTCCCCGTTCCACTGTAGCACCCTCCTCCCAGTCCTCCTGGAGGTGACCAGCTCTCCCTCTTCTTTGGGTTGCTACTTGGGGCTAGAAGCTCACAGATTTGAAGCAGGCTCAAATCCCCATCATCTTTTGCTGTAACTGCTACAGACTCTTCCTTTCTTATGTCACTGGAGAAGAATCTGTCCTACAGAACCCCTGGACTTTGATCAACACCCTGCCCTTCCTTAGCTCCATGCATTGCCCTACAGTTGATTGCTGTTGCGCTGCACAGCAGGTCCAGATGTTCACCTTCTGTCCCACTGTTTGTTTTCCGGCTGGGCTGAACACCTGCCTTCCCCCTTTCCAGGAGCAACTTCTTAATTTCTGTTTTTACCCACTTGTGTCCCCCTTCTCCCTCAGAGTTGCCTCTAAGGCCACACACTACCACCTTTTCTCTATTGAAGTCTGCTTTCTTCACTGTGGATAAAAGGAGAGGGGACTGTGACCGTAGACTCCAGCTGCTTACCTCCCTGCGGTGATGCATGGTGTTTATACAGGGTAAATTCTTCATCTCATCCAGTATCTATTCACCGTTTTTTTTTTTTACTCCCTTGTTTTGTTGGTGTCCTTGGAACCATGACGGTAAACTCCAAGAGAGCAGCGATGATGTCTACATGATTTGCCTGGAACATCTAATAATTTACCATGTGTGAGGAAGTGTTTGAAACTGCTTGTTTAACAGAAAAAGAAAACAAAGCAACTTGTCAAATATAATTTGTCATAGCAGTGATAAAGCTAATTAGCTATGATTTTTATATTATATTATTGAATGTTTACTATGTGTTTGTAAGGTAGGTCTTTCCCACCTGGCCATCTTAAAGTGAAGAAGTTAAGACTAAAAGGTTAGCCCCTTGTCCAGGGTCACGCAGCAGATACTGGGCACTTCTGGATTCAAACACAGGTCATTTGACTCAGGCCTCCCTCTTTACCACACCATCCTGACTGGAGGGATGTATGTACCAATATTATCATACCACTTTCATAATTTTGGTAAATTTGTTTATCATTGTCGGTAAACTGATTGATAATAATAGGGCAGTCTTTGTGAGATGGGCAGTTGACTCGATGGCGATGGCTTTGGTTTGGTTTTGTGAGATGGAAGGGGTTCTGAAGGAGGCCTGCATAGTTTTTTATTTAATGATTCCTTGAAAGTTCATGCTTATTGAAAACAAAGTTATAAGGTCTTCCGGTCGCCCGTGGTAGAAATCCTTACTAAATACTTGGCTGGAAACATTGAGATCCTCTCATCATTCACTTCACTCATTCATAACCTCTTAATCTCTGGCTTTCCATCCTTCCGAGTAGTTTCAGGTGGTGAGTCTTTGAAGCCAAGCCGTTCACCTGGGCTCTAGAGTGGCTTTTCCTGCCACATTACAGAAGACTCATCAAAGAGCTAGGTGGCTTCTGCCACATTACAGAAAGCTCATTGAAGAGCTAGGTGGCTTCTGCCACATTACAGAATGCTCATTGAAAAGCTAGGTGGCTTCTCCTGCCGCATTACAGAACATGCATTGAAGAGCTAAGTTTCCCTTACGAGGCAGCCAGGGCTGAGACAGTGCTGCATCCATGATCAGAACACCTCCATAGGGCTGTAGCCTGTCCAGCTCATCACTGACCAGTATGAGTATGGCCAGTATGAGGCTCACTGGTGTACAAACCCCGTTTGCCAAAAACCTCAGGGTGAGCAGTATTTCATATAGCCCCTTTAAATTCCAGTACTTGGGAAAACTTTATTTTAGAGAGGAATTATGGAAGTATACCAAGCACCCCTTTGCTTCTTTAAGGAGCAGCTAGTGAATGGACCGTCTGCAGTCTGAGTCCTATGTCAGCTTTTTTTACTTCTTTGACAGTACAGTCAGATACGTCTGCTGGCTGTTGGCAGTGCGTCTGCCTCCGCTGACTTTAGAGCCAGCCGGCTGGGGTCTAGTTTCAGCTCACAGGTCCTGTGTCATTACTGAGGGACTTTGACAAGACAGTTAGACTCTTAGTTTCTTCTTGTAAATAAGAATAAAAAAGTGGCTGATAGGTAGACACTCAACTAATTTAGTACTTTCCCTTTTTCTGGTTTTTGTAACCTGGAAGAGGAGCTTGTTAGACTTTTGTATAAAAATAAAAAGTAGTTGTTCGGTGCTGCTTAGTTGGCTCCAACTCATGGTGACCTTATATATAAGAGAAGAAAACGTTGCCCAATCCTGCACCATCTTTGTGATCGTTGTATGTTTGAGTGTTTTGTCAGTCCGTCTCATTGAGGGTTTCTTTAGTTTTCGCTGACCCTCTGCCAAACACAATGCCCTTTTCTAGCGATTGGTCTTTTCTGATGATGTGTCCAAAGTAAGTGAGCTGGAGTCTCTCCACCCTTGCTTCTAAGGAGCATTTTGGTTGTATTGCTTCTAAGACAGATTTTGTTCGTTCTACTGGCAGTCCATGGTGTATTCAGTATTGTTCACCAGCACCACAGTTGGAATGCATCAGTTCCTCTTCATTCTTCCTTTTTTATTGTCCAGCTTTTGCATGAGTATGAGGTGATTGAAAAGACCATGGCTTTGGTCAGGTGTACCTTAAGTAACCAATTAATTGAGGATCTCCTTATGTAGCAAAAGCCAAACTTTATTTAAATCAAGTTTGACTAGAGTTTGACTTAGAGGTAATTTTTACGGTCTGATTTCAACGGCTCCTAACCAGACCTAGAACATAGGAAACATGTTATTATGTGTGAGGCAAGGGCCCAGGGGAAAAGAAAACGACAGCTATTCTGGTGTCCTTCTAAAAGTGGGGGACACAGTGTCCCATGTTAGGTGCCTGAGTGGGCTAGAGGTCTGCTTTGCAGATTGCCTCCTGGAGGGATTCGTTTACTCGAGGGCTCATCTTTGGGGACACAGAGAACGTTCGTGGGACAGAGAAGCTTGGAGTAGAAAAGCCTAGAGGGGGTGGACAGGTTGTGTGCTGGAGAACAAGCCACTTGGGCCATTTTCTATAAATACAATGAAGAAAAAAGCTTCAGTTTTACTGGTGTTCTTTTTTACTTAAATTTTGGAATTGCAGCAGTATTCTCTCGTTTTTTAAACAAGTATCAGTATTTCATCAGTAGTATGGGTTAACTAGGCAGTAGAAGTTATGCTGGGAACCTAATCTTCACTTATTTGTTGTTTGTATGGAAAGTGTTCCAGGTTTTACTAGCTAGACAATAGATAAGTGGTAACTTTGGTGAAGGGTAAGACAGTACACAATGCTGGGGAAGTCAGCACAGCTTGACCAAGGCAAAGTCATAGAAGCTTTATAGACACATCCAGATTCTCTAAGGGACCGAATTACTGGGCTGAGGGGTGGGGACCGTGGTCTCAGGGGACATCTAGCTCAATTGGCATGACATAGTTTATAAAGAAAATGTTTTATATCCTACTTTGGTGGCAGCGTCTGGGGTCTTAAAAGCTTCTGAGCGGCCATCTAAGATACTCCACTGGTCCCACTCCATCTGGAGCAAGGGAGAATGAAGAAGACTAAAGATACAAGGGAAAGATTAGTCCAAAGGACTAACGGACCACAACTACCAGACAGAGTCCAGCAAAACTAGATGGTGCCTGGCTACCACCACTGACTGCTGACAGGGCTCACAATAGAGGGTCCGGGACAGAGCTGGAGAAAAATGTGAACAAAATTCTACCTCACAAAAAAAGACCAGACTTACTGGTCTGACAGAGACTGGAGAAATCCCAAGAGTATGGCCCCTGGACACCCTTTTAACTCAGTACGTGAGTCACTTCTGAGGTTCACCCTTCAGCTAAAGATTAGACAGGCCCATAAAACAAACAGTAACACACATAGCTCAGCCATGTATACAAGAGTGAATGGGCACATCAGCCCAGGGGCAAGGACAAGAAGGCAGTAGGGGGACAGGAAAATGGAGGGCAAATGGAAATGGAGAACCCGAGGTCAGCAAGGGGAGAGTGTTGACCTGTCGCGGGGTTGGCAACTAGTGCCACAAAACAGTAGTGCGTTGTTTAATGAGAAACTAAGTAGCTCTGTAAACTTTCATTTAAAGCATAATAATAATAAAAAACTGTTCGCCAGTTTGCACAGCCGGTGAGCTTTTTGGTGACAATGTGTATGTAAGTTGGAGACTGCCTGTGGGGTGTTTTGTAAAGAAGAAAACATTTTTTTCAAGCCAGGAGCTTCCATTGGTTAAGGGAAGATGTCACTGGAACCATATGTTAAAAGAGTGCGCTCAAAATGAGTGTTGGACTTGACCTTAGTTGAGCTTGAATAACCTGGTGTAAGGTGTTCTAGATAAGGAATATTATTAGTAATGACGTCTTAAGAGATCATGATTCTGATTGCTGGTTTACGGGCTGGTTTGGTCTCTGATGAAGGTTAAACAACAACAACAAAAATCCGAAACCCGTTGCTGTCAAGTGGATTCTGACTCCTAGCAACCCTATAGGACAGAGTGGAACCACCCCATAGGGTTTACAAGGCTGTCAATCTTTATGGAAGAAGACTGCCACATCTTCCTACCATGGAACGTTCGGCTGGTGAGTTCGAACCACCAACCTTTAGATTAGCAGCCGAGCCCTTGAACTACTGTGCCACCAGGTTCCTTGTGATGAAGGTTAGGGTTTCTAAAATGTAAATACAAGGCATACATGGTGTACACAAACTACATTATGTGTTTGTTAAATAAATAATGCCATTCACCTTACATGTGTTATAAAAAATCATCTGTTCTTGCCTTCTTTTTCCAACAACCAGGTAAGTGACCCCACATATCAGGGTACTGGATCTGCCTTCTGTTTTGTGCATTTTTTGATTTTTGTAGTGGCCACACTCAGAATGCCAAGTGAGAACAGGAAACTGTCTTAGTTATCTAGTGCTGCTGTAACAAATACCGTAAGTGATGGCTTTAATGAACAGAAATTTATTTTCTCACATTTTGGGAGGCTAGAAGTCTGAATTTAGGATGCTGGCTCTAGGGAAGGCTTTTTCTGTCAGCTCTAGAGGAAGGACTTTGTCTCTTCAGCTTGTGTTTCCTGGTTCCTTGGAGATATCTTATGTGGCTTGACATCAATCTTCCCCCATCTCTGCTTGCTCGCTTGCTCGCTTGCTCGCTTGCTTAATCTCTGTTATATCTCAAAAGAAATTGACTCGATACACCCTACCCTAATCCTACCCTGTTAATATAACAAAGACAACCCATTCCCAAATGGGACTATAACCACAGACATAAGAGCTAGGATTTACAGCACATATTTGGGGGAGACATAATTCAGTCCATAACAGAAACAATAAAATTTTTCCATTTCTACCTGAGTGCTACTTGTCCTAATGATAATGGATTTTGAAACATCACTAGAGAACACAGCTTTTCTTCGTAGCAGCCATGTGAAGGACTGTAAATAAGACTGATTTTTAAAATTGACATTTCAGAAATAAATGACGTTTTATTATTTTTACAGGTATCAGCATCTTGCATGCAAGGTTTTGGGTTGGATCTCTTCCTGTTTGAGCTTTTTTCTTGGGTATATGTAAAATAACTAGAAGAGTATTAGGAAGAAAATAAAATGATTCATACTTCTATCACCCAGATATAATAAGTGTTAATGCTGTTGTATTTTTTTCTTTCTGTAAATTATTATTATTTTTGTATGAAATTGAGATAATATATATAGGTTTTTTTCATTTAATGTAACCTGAAGATTTTCCCATATTACCACATATTCTTTGTAAACATGACTTTAGGTGACTGTATAACATACTGTATGTGCAGCGTACCAAGATTTATTGAACTAATCGCCCCCTGCCCCGTGGTTGACTATGTAGGTTGTTTTTCAGCCTTTTTTTTTTTTTTTTTTGCAGCGGTGAGCATCTTCATAAAAAAGATTTTGTGTTCCTCTTTAAGTATTTCCTCAGGATAAATTCCTAGAAGTGGAGTTACTGGTTGAAAGGTTGAGCATTTTCCATACTCTGTGTTGTGTGCTGCTGGAAACAGGAGTGGTAGGCCAGTGTAGGGAGGAGGAAAAGGTGGAGTGGGGATCAAATTCAACCAGGGAGCGATCTTTTTTTTTTTTTTGATGGTACTTTAGATGAAGGTTTACAGAACAAATAGTTTCTCATTAAACCGTTGGTACACGTACTGTTTTATGACATTGGTTAATAACCCCACGACATGTCAACACTCTCCCTTCTCAACCTTGGGTTCCCTATTACCAGCTTTCCTGTCTCCTCCTGTCTTCTAGTCCTTGCCCCTGGGCTGTTATGCCCTGTTAGTCTTGTTTTGTTTTATGGGCCTGTCTGATAATTTGGCTGAAGGGTGAACCTCGAGAGTGACTTCATTACTGAGCTAAAAGGGCGTCCGGGAGCCATACTCTCAGGGTTTCTCCAGTCTCTGTCAGGCCAGTAAGTCTGGTCGTTTTATGTGAGTTAGAATTTTGTTCTGCATTTTTGGGAGCGATCTTTTAAATGTTCCTGAAAGAGTAGTAGATGTTGTGCCTTTAGCATATACCAGGAAGTAAAGAGCTCTTAAGAGCCTAGCTCAAAGTTGGTAACTAGTACTGCAGGTATAAAAATAGCATGGTAGGGCATTCTGACTTCACAAGGGGGAAGGAGAATCAAGATCAACAGCCCAAAGCTGATTCCCATGAAGCAGAGGTTAGACATGCCTCCATCCTCCAAATTTTTTACCAATTCTGACACCAGCCCCCCCCCAACCCCCCCCGGTACTCTCTGCTTCTCTGCTGAGTTTGATAATTCATTGCAGTGCCACACAGAACTCACAGACTGTACTTAGTTATGGAGTTTATTAGGAAAGTAACAGGTTACAATTCAGCATACAGTTCTTCGATCAGGACAGTGTCTTCTCAGCCGTGTCCACAGGCAGGCCTCTCTCTGGCCTTTGGTCCCTCAGTCTGGCCTCTGCCCTGCTTGGGCAAGTGTGGCAAAGCTCTTTTAGCTCCACCAATAAGTGCCCAGAGGCTCCCTACTCCGCCAGTAAGCCTTGGCCTGAAGATGCTTAGTTAGCTCTCTAGCTCAGTGGTACAGCAAACCTAGCTCCACTGATAAGTGCCTGGAGGCACCCCACTCCGCCAGCAAGCCTCCTGCCTGTGGGTGCTCAGCTCCCAAGCTTGGTGGGCTGGGAAGCCCACCACGCCGTCTCCTGCCGGTCTCCTGGTTCTGTTGTTGCTGGTTCTCTGCTGCACTTGCCAATGCTTCTGGCCATCTTGTGCCGTTGCTGGTGTTACATCTCTTTCTGTGTCTCCTGGGTCTAGGAGGTTCTCAGCACAGGGACTCTGCCCTGGGTCCAAAGGACACACTCCACTCCCGTCTCGTCTTTCTTGGTGGTAGTGAAGTCTCCCCTTTCTGCCTCTGGTATGGCTCATTTTGAGCCTAGCGGGATGACAAAACTGACCAATCCTCTTGTTAGGGTTCCATATACCTTATTTGCATGGTCCCACCCCACAAGGTACCATGCACCTTATTTTCATTATTAGCAAGCTGTTCAGCACCTTCGTGGGACACAAGCACCTTATTTGCATAATCCACGTGATATTTGGTGGGAATTATAAGACTGGTGAGAATGGCCATATAAAAGCGATCCATTGCACTGCACAGGTTATTGATTTTTTAATTATTTGTTAATGAATGAACTATAACTGATGAGAATAGGGTTATATGACAAGTTCCACTCATCCCCCCCCCCCCATTATAGTTTCAAATGCTACTTTGAGCAGTCTGAACCTGGAAGACATTTTTTTTTTCCTTAGGAACTCTGAGAAATGTCACTTAGGTTCAACATACTACTTTTATTGAGGGTGTGACACTGGGCTAGGTGGCGAGGTTAATAAGATAGGATTCCTGCCTAGAGATTATATAATTTAGTGTTGGAGAGGGCAGTAGTTGTACAAGTAGATAATTCTTAATATGAAGATGCTTAGCTGCTATTCACAGGTGTTATTGGGCCAAAGTCTCTGGCAAGAGGGTTCGGCTTTAATGATGTAGGGGAAGCTGCAAGGCTCTCACTCCACTGTGGAGAGACTGCACACCACAGGAAGCTTCCTGGAGGGGACATTCCTGTGTAGTTTTCCAGAGTCTGCAGGAGCCATTTCAGGTGAAATGGGGGAGGGAGAGTATCGAGGTAAGATTAGAAACACATGGTATTTACTGTGCTTCTTAATTTTCTTTCCTTAGATATCTATCTGGATAAACCAAAAAAACTCATTGCTGTCAAGTCGATTCTGACTCATAGTGAGCCTATAGGACAGAGTGGAACTGCCCCATAGGGTTTCCAAGGAGCGGCTGGTGGATTTGAACTGCCAGCCTTTTGGTTAGCAGCCGTAGGTCTTAACCACTGTGCCACCAGGGTTCCAGATATAGCTGGATAGCTATATATTTTATTAGGAGGCTTGTTTGAGCTGAAATCCCCATTACTCTTGAGTTTGTGTATTTTTTTGCAGGGGTGGGGGTGGTTGGCTTATTTTAGCTCTTTATCATGGTAGGGAGACACAAGATTTCACATTCTTAACGGAATACTCTGCGTGGGGTGGAAAAATACGCCTTGCGTTTTGAAGAAAAATGTTCATCATCAATGATGTACTCCAAATTTGCTGCAGATTTCTGCTCTTAAAGCCTGGCTCCTTAGAATGTGTGCAGCTGTGGGCCACAGCACCCGTGTGTGTCCCTTTCCTCGTGAGTTCTAGAAGGACACAGCTGCAGGTTTTTCTGTAGTTCTTTGTATATGCGCAGGAAGTTCGTTATAGCCCACTCCATTAGATTTCATTTCCTTTCAGTTCTTTGCCCTCTGTGCTCCCTGAGTGCCTGGTCCCTCAATTTTAGGTTCAGAGAGCTGCTGGATTGGTGCCCTCTTGTGGTCCTTTGATCTGGTGGGGATCTTGGGAATTTAAGATAAAGAAAGGGTGCAAGGGCCACTGTGGAGTAAAGGAGGCATGAAACTGAGAAGAGAACATAGAGGATCTTATTTTAAAAACTGTGAGTGAAAAGTCCTTTCTAAATATAACATGATGAAAAACATTAGAAGATTAATACATTTAACTACATACAAATAAAAATTTTCTTCAGGAAACATTTTTAAAGTAAAAAGATGGTTAGCTGGAAAGACTGTAATACCCATGCGAAAGGACCAATTCTCTTTAATAAATAGCTTTTATAAACCAATAAGAAATAAAAGACCAATAACTTAATAGAGAACTAAG
>NW_004444081.1:5492648-5493846 GCF_000243295.1 Trichechus manatus latirostris
TTTCCTCTTCCCACAACTCCCAATGCTGAAACCCTTCCTTCCATTGTGCCCTCTTGGATCTGCATCACTAAAACCTCCATGTTCCTAACCCCTTCTTTTGAATGTTCCTTTATCTTTTTTTTTTTTTTCTACCAAGAACTTGTTCCTCAATTTCTGTTTACCCTGCAGCCAGCCCTCAGCCTCCCTTATCCTTTTTACCTTTGAGCCTGGAGGTGGGGTTGATGCTCCTTATTGTCATTTTCAGACCATTCTCCTCCCTCCCAGCTTCGAATCTCACATCTTCAGATTGTAAGACCCACTACCCCTCCTTGTTACAGCTCTGTTAGCCCCTGAGTCATTCTACTTTACTTCTCCAGATTTTATCTCCTGCTTTTAATTTTTGGGATTTTCAGTGTAAACATTGATGATCTGTTTCAGGCACTAACTCAGCCCTAAACGTTATCATTACCAATAACTATGGTCCTTCCATAGCCTCAATTGCATGCATTCTATTCTCTGTGCACAGCTCTTCTTTCTAGCTTTCCAATTTACTTCTAAATGTCTCTATTTAATAATAATAATAAAAGATAGAGTAAGTGGCAGCATGAATTCTGTCATTGCTTTTCTGTAATGACAGTGGTTCTCAGAGTCTCCTGTACTTGAGTCACCTAGGGCCATTGTTCCACTGCAGCTTTCTGGGCACTGCCTGCTTCTTGATGGAATGCTTTGTGATTTGATTATATAGAAAGATGTTATCTGCAGAAGAATTGCTTTCTCCCTCAGTATACATTGTTTAATGGAGGATTTTTACGAGCCAGCTGAATGGCATTGCAGTTGCTTGGTAGAAATGGCGTTAGAGGAGAGGGTACTGGCCCTTGCCTGGTGGCTGTGGCACAAACACTGAATATATAAGGAGGTGGATGCTTATTCTTTCCTGGAGTAAAATGTGTAGTCACTGGTATGTTATTTTAATTGTGTAGTGTGGTTCAGGGGTATGATATGTAGTTTCATTTGTACAGTTTGATAGATGAGAAGAAAATAAAACTGTAGACATAAATCATGAAGTTTTCAACTGAGTTACAAAAAATAAATAAATATAAACAAATAAAGCCTCCTGATGGATTGTTTCCAGAAGAGATTTGTATAAATGAAATTTTTGGGAATCTTGTTGTTGTTAGGTGCGGTCGAGTCAGTTCCGACTCATAGCGACCCTATGTAC
>NW_004444081.1:5494401-5572240 GCF_000243295.1 Trichechus manatus latirostris
GGTTAACAGGATACCAAGGTTCTAAGAAGTTGAGTGGCCTAAGTTGTAACTGGCATGATAGAGTCAGGGATGAAACAAGTTCCTGTGCTCCCAGCCTGGCTCTGAAGCACCCGTATTTTGCCTTGTAGGACTTTTTGGTAGATGGGTTGTTTTTGTCTGTTTTTCTTACTTGTTTTTGTTTTTCCTCATTCATCTTGCTCGGAATTTTATTGAGCATTTCTATGAAAACCCAAAAGCTCTATTAAATGGCAGTTTTACACATCTGCAGCCTAATGATCACTACTCATTTTGAAGACCTCGAGTCACACTGCTGGATCTGGAAGCAACTTCTCCGTTGCCACGGAAACAGTATCTTAAGTCCAGTGCTCAGTTTACTTTTTTTTTTTTTTTGACTATTTAAGAACAATTTTTTAAAAGAGCTGTACTGAGATGTAATTCATATATCATAAATTTCACCCATTTAAGGTGTACAATTCAATGATTTTTAGTATATCAAAAATATGTGCAACCATCACACATTTTCAAACATTTTCATCACCTCAAGAAGAAACCCTGTATCCTTAAGCTATCACTCCCATAACCTGTCTCCCCTAGCCCTAAGCAACCTACTTTCTGTCTTTATGCATTTCCCTATTCTGGAGTTTCATATGAATGGAATGAATCATTTAGTACGTGGTCTTTTTTAACTGGCTTCATTTCACTCACCAAAATGTTTTCAAGGTTCATTCATGTTGTAGCATGTATCAGTACTTCATTCCTTTATGGATATGCCACATTTTGTTTATCCATTTGTCTATTAATGGACATTTGGGTTGTTTCTACCTTTTGACTATTGGGAATAGTGCTGCTATAAACGTTCATGTGCAGGTGTCTCTGTGGATATATATTTTCATTTCTCTTGGGTATATACCTAGGAGGGGAATTGTCAGGTCATGTAATACCTCTAGATGGAGTCCTTGGGTGGCACAAATGGTTAAACACTCAACTACTAGCTGAAAGGTTGGTCATTCGAACCCACCCAGAAGCACCTTGGAAGACTGCCCTAGTGATCTGCTTCCAAAAGGTTACAGCCTCGAAGACCCTGTGGAGCAGTTCTACTCTCCACACACTGGGTGCTAATCTTCAGGGCAGCTACCAGCAACACAGTAACTCAATGTTTAATCATTGAGGAAGTGCCAGACTATTTTCCACAAGCAGCTGAATCAGTGTATGAGGGTTCTGATTTCTCCACATCCTCGAAACACTTGTTATCTGACTTTTTGATTTTAGTCATCGTTGTGGGGGTGAAGTGGTATCTCATTGTGGTTTAGATTTGCATTTCCCTGAGGACTAGTGATGTCAAGCATCTTTTTATGTGCTTATTGCACATTTGTACATCTCCTTTTGAGAAATGTCTATTCAGATCTTTCACCAATTTTTTATTTGGGTTGTCTTTGTTGTATTATTATTGGTAAATTATTAGTAATTTATCGATTATTGAGTTGTAAGAATTCTTTTTTTTATAATTCACTACTTTCTTTCTTTTACTGTTCTTTAGATGGAGGTTTACAGAACAAACAAGCTTCTTTTTAAACAACTAATACACATATTCTTTTGTGACATTGGTTGCAACCCCACGACATGTCAACACTATCCCTTCTTGACCTTGGTTCCCCATTATCAGTTTTCCTGTCCCCTCCTGCCTTCTAGTCCTTGTCCCTGAGCTGGTGTGCCCATTTAGTCTTGTTTTGTTTTATGGGCCTGTCTAATCTTTGGCTGAAGATTAGATTAGATTTGGCTGAAGATCATTATTGAGCTATAAAGGTATCTGGGGGCCATACTCTTCAGGGTTTCTCCAGTCTCTGTCAGACCAGTAAGTCTGTTTTTTTTTTTTGGTGAGTTAGAATTTTGTTCTACATTTTTCTCCAGCTCTGTCCAGGTCCTTCTGTTGTGATCCATGTCAGAGCAGTCAGAGGTGGTAGCTGGGCACTATCTAGTTGTGCTGGACTCAGTCTGGTGGAGGCTGTGGTAGTTGTGGTCCATTAGTCCTTTGGACTAATCTTCCCCTTGTGTCTTTGGTTTTCTTCATCCTCCCTTGCTCCAGACAGGGTGGGACCAGTGGAGTATCTTAGATGGCTGCTCACAAGCTTTTAAGACCCCAGACGCTACTCACCAAGGTAGAATGTAGAACATTTTTTAAAATAAACTGTGTTATGCCAGTTGAGCTAGATGTTCCCTGAGACCATGGTCCCCAGAACCTTCAGCCCAGTAATTTGGTCCCTCGGGGAGTTTGGATGTGTCTGTGGAGCTTCCATGACCTTGCTTTGGACAAGTTGTGCTGGCTTCCCCAGTATTGTGTACTGTCTTACCCTTCACCAAAGTTACCACTTATCTAGTGTCTATTTGGTGTTTTTCCCTCTCACTCCTCCCTGCCCCCATAACCATCAAAGATTGTTTCTTTTTTTGTGTAAACGTTTTCATGAGTTTTTATAGTAGTGGTCTCATACAGTATTTGTTCTTTTGTGATTGACTTATTTCACTCAGCATAATGCCCTGCAGATTCATCCATGTTGTGAGATGCTTCGCAGATTCATCGTTGTTCTTTATTGTGTAGTATTCCATTGTGTGTATATTTTGTTGATCTGTTCATCTGTTGATGGACATCTAGGTTGTTTCCATCTTTCTTCTATTGTGAACAATGCTGCAATGAACATGATTGTCATATGTGTATTCCTGTGACGGCTCTTATTTCTCTATGATATATTCCTAGGAGTGGGATTGCTGGATCATATGATATTTCTATTTCTAGTTTTCTAAGGAAGTGCCATGTCATTTTCCAAAATGGTTGTACCATTTTGCATCCCCAGCAGCAGTGCATAAGCGTTCCGAGAAGCCTCTCCAGCAGTTTTTGTTGTCTTGTTTTTTTTGATTATGCCAATAATGTTGGGTGTGAGATGGTATCTCATTGTGGTTTTGATTTGCATTTCTCTAATGGCTAGTGATGGTGAGCATTTTCTCATGTATCTGTTAGCCGTTTGTATGTCTTCTTTGGTGAAGTGTCTGTTAATATCCTTTTCCCATTTTTTAGTTGGATTGTTTGTCTTTTTGTTGTAGAGGTGTTGGATTTTTCTGTAGATTGTAGAGATTAGGGCTTGGTTGGATTTGTCATAGCCAGAAATTTTTATCCCAGTCTGTAGTTTCTCTTTTTACTCTTTTGGTGAAGTCTTTTAATGAGCATAAGTGTTTAATTTTTAGAAGATCCCAGTTATATAGCTTGTCTTCTGGTGTTTGTGTATTGTTAGTTATGGTTTGTTATCCTGTTAATGCTGTGTATTAGGGCCTCTAATGTTGACCCTATTTTTTTTCTATGACCTTTATAGTTTTTGGTTTTATATTTGGTCTTTGATCCGTTTTGAGTTAATTTTCGTGTATGGTGTGAGGTATGGATCCTGTTTCATTTTTTTGCAGATGGACACCCAGTTTTGCCAGGACCGTTTGTTAAAATGACTGTCTTTTCCCCATTTGATGGACTCTGGGCCTTTTTCGAAGATTAGGTGACCGTAGGTGGATGGATTTACATCTGGGTTCTCAGTTCTGTTCCATTGGTCAGTGTGTCTATTGTTGTACCAGTAACAGGCTGTTTTGACTACCCTAGCTGTATAGTAGGTTCTGAGGTCCTCCTACTTTATTCTTCAATGGTACTTTACTTATCTGGGGCCTCTTTCCTTTTGTAAGAGTTCTTTATACATTCTAGATTCAAGACCCTTATCAGATATATTATCTGCGGATATTTTCTCCCATTCTGTAGGTTGTCTTCTCACTTTCTTGATGGTGTCCTTTGAAGCACAAAAGATTTTAATTTTGTTGAAGTCCAATTTACTTTTTTTCTTTTGTTGCTCGCGCTTTTGTTGTCATTGCTAAGAATTCTTTCCAAAATCCAAGATCATGAAGATTTACCCGTTTCCTTCTTTAGTTTTAAGTCTAGTTGAAGTCTAAACATTAGTTGAATCTGTTTAGCATGTATGATAATTATTAACCAGAATATGAAGTGGATACTCATTTGTGCTGGATAGCCACAGTTTAGTATTAGAGCAAACAAAACATACCAGAAAAAATTCTACAGGAAGTAGTTGTAAGATGAAATGATATATCTTCGTGGCATATATCCTTAAAGAGGAGGAAAAAAAATCTGTGTTCAGGAATATGCATAAATAGGAGTTAAAGAAAGTGCTGGTATCCTCTGTGATTAAAAAAGAGAGAGAAATTGAACCTGCCCATCGAGAAATGACAAGTTTATTAATTCCTATGGCTGCTGGCACAAATTATCACAAACCTGGTGGCTTAACACGGTAGAAATTTATCCTCTCACAGTTCAGTAATCCTGAAGTCAAGGTGTTGGCTGTGTTGGTTCCTTTCAGAAGCTCTGAGGAAGACTCTCTTCAGTTCCTCACTCCTAACTTCTGGTGACTCAGGCAGTCCTTGGTGTTCCTTGGCTTGTGGACACATCTTTACATGGCTTTCCCCCTGTGTATCCCTGTGCCTCTTAGGAGGATGTTGTTGGATTTAGGGCCCACCCTAATCCAGAATGATCTTGCCTCGAGATCCTTACCTTAATTACATCTGCAGAGACCCATATTCCAAATATGGTCACATCCTGAGGTTCTGGAGGTTAGGACCTAGACAGAGCTCTTTGGGGGCCACAATTTAACCCACCACAGTTGTTGTCTGGCCCCCAAAATTCATGTCTGTCCCATGTACAAAATACAGTCTCCCTATCCCAATTAATTATTAATTAACAATGTTTTATGAAGAAGAAAGAATTATGAAAGGTGAGAGGTTGAATTTCTGGAATCATACAGTATATAACCTTTTAGAAGTGGCTTTTTTTTTTTATTCAGCATAATTCTCTGGAGATTCATCTAGGTTATTGTGTGTATCAATAGTTCCTTTTTATTGCTGAGTAGTTTCCCATGAGGCCTGGTGGCACAGTGGTTAAGTGCTATGGCTGCTAACCAAAAGGACAGCAGTTCGAATCCACCAGCCGCTCCCTGGAAACCCTGTGGGGCAGTTCTACTCTGTCTTATAGCGTTGCTATGAGTTGGAATCAACTCAATGGTAATGGTTTTTTTCCTTTTTTCTTTTGGTTTGGAAACCCTGGTGGTGTAGTGGTTAAGAGCTATGGCTGCTAACCAAAAGATTGGCAGTTCGAATCCACCAGCTGCTCCTTGGAAACCCTATGGGGCAGTTCTACTCTGCCCTATAGGGTCGCTACGAGTTGGAATCAACTCAGCAGCAGTGGGTTTTTTTTTTCTTTTTCTTTTGGTTTGAAAACCCGGTGGCATAGTGGTTAAGAGCTGTGGCTGCTAACCAAAAGATTGGCAGTTCGAATCCACCAGCCGCTCCTCGGAAACTGTATAGAGCAGTTCTGCTCTGTCCTTTAGGGTCACTATGAGTCAGAAGTGACGTGATGGCAGCAGGTTTGGTTTTTTGGTTTAGTTTCCCATGGTATGGTTGTACCACAGTTTTTGTGTGAACTTAACCATTTCTCTGAGATAAATGCCCAAGAGTGCCGTTACTGGGTCACATAGTACGTGTTTAGTTTTGTAAGAAACTCCCAAACTGCCTTCCAGAGTTGCTGTGCCGTTTTGCATTCCCACCAGCAGTGTATGAGTGATCCAGTTTTCTCTGCATCTCACCAGCATTTGGTGTTTTCACCGTTTTTCATTTTAGCCACTCTTATATAGGTGTGTAGTGATATCACATTGTGGTTTTAATTTATATTTTCTCAGTGGCTACTAAAAAGTTGAACATCTTTTCATGTGTTTATTTGCCATCTGTATATACTCTGGTGAAATGTCTGTGTCTTTTGCCCATTTTCTAATTGGGTGGTTAGTTTTACTGTTGAGTTTTGAGAGTTCTTTATATATTCTAGATGATAATCCCTTGTCAGGTATGTGTCTTGCAAATATTTTCTCCCAGCCTGTAGCTTGTCTTTTCATCCCCTTAAGAGAGTGTTCCACAGAGCTGGTTTTCATTTTGATGAAGTCCAGTTTATCAACTGTAGTTGAGCATTAGATGTCGCACCGGAGCAGACCGAAAGAGGAACTTTAAAAAAAAAAGGAAACAAAATCTTTTGATAACCAGATATTCCGTCTTTTGGTTTTCCCCAGTTTGGGTAAGGACTGCTCAAAAGGAAGAGTTAACTAACGTAGACTTTGTTCAACAAAGCAAGGTTGTGCGATCAAGTCCACATTAAATGTTTACCCAATACATGACCTTCAATTTAGATTCAGCAGAGGATCCAACTGGCACAGTGCACTCTCCTTTATCCATTCATTTTTAAAAACAGAAGGGGCAACATCAACTTTATTTTTATGCCCCTTACCCAAGACTTCAAGTTCTAGGCCATTATTTCTGTAATGGGCACATTATTCTTGCTCAGGAAGTCAGACTGTAGCAGGTGGGGGGGTTTTGGTATGCCTCACAGGACAAGGGGCTCAGTTTGCTGGGTCCCTCCACTTGCCTCCTAACCCTCAAGTAAAAGGGGAAGGGAATAGACCCAACCCCACCCTCACCCACGAGGCAGTAATGAATCGACCTTCCAGCAGGTCCCTGTTTTACCTTTTTGGAGAGGGGTTCATAAGCAGCAAATTCACCAAAGCTTGCAGTAAGCCTAGATTCATTCTCTTTTCGTTCTTTTTTTTTGGTATACGTGTAGGGGGAGCCTTCTGTGCGTGTCCTGTGGAGAATACAAGGAAGTATCCACAAGTTCCGTATTCAAGCTCAATAAGCAAGAGGAGACGAAATTAATCATTGTTTTCTACTGAATAATTTTAATTCAGTTGTGAGGTCTACGTGTGCATCCACTTGAATACCAGGCACAGTCCTATCTTGATGTCTTGCTTGCGTGGTGGCAGCTGTTAACCAGGCTATGGGTGAACTTCGAACTTGGCTTCACTTGAGGGGTGTGGACATCCCTACCCACTGTACAACAATTTTTGTTTTGACCCAGTTTACTTTCCGGTTTTCCCCCTTATGTTTACCCGTACTTTGTATGTGGTTAGAGGTTGTAGTCATAATCTGCATACCAGCTTGTGTTCTTACACATTTGTTCATGTTATTAATAAAACCAAGTTTGTTATTTGGTCAGAGGGTAGGAATGTTGTTATGATTCTTTGTACTCTTTTTGAAAAAAAGTTTTGCTAGTTGATAACAACAGCCAGTATGAGTGTACCCATTTAGATGTGGTGAGAGTTTGTTCATTTCTGTTCCCAAACACCTTTACTGGGTTCCCCCGTTTCCCAGAGCACCCCTTAAGCACATACTTAGCATTTTCTACCCAAGAGCAAATTGTTGGGAATTGGTTTTTTCTTAGTAAAATATTTGTCAGAAAAATTAACTCCCAATCCTGTGCTTTCAGGGCCCGCAGAAGGAGGAGTGAATTATAGAGCCTTGCTGAAAATATTCTGCTCCTGGCAGCGCCTGTATATTCAGTTTAAACAGTGCTGGCATCCCACCTCTGTTTATTTTTAGGGTTATGCAGCTCTTGGGGAGAGTAGAGGCTTCCGTCTCCTTCTGATGGTGTAGCAAGGAAAGTGTTACTGGTTAAGAGCATGCAATCTGAAGCCGGCCTGTGTGAGTTCAAAGACTGACCCAGCTACCTGCTAGCTGCATGATCTTGGGCAAAGTCACTTAATCTGCCTCTCTCTGCCTCAGTTTCCTCCTATGTGAAGGAGCACCGACCTCATAGAGTTGGTTTGATGATTAAATAAGGTAGTGTACGTAAGGTGCTTAGAGTAGTTCCTGGCATATAGTATGCTGTTTGTAAGTGTTCACTATTGTTTACTGTCTGGTTTAATTTCACGAGTTAGTCCTCTTTGGAAGTTTCTCATAAATGCTGGTGACTCTAAAGAGAGCAGAGCCAAACATGTAATTTTATGAACCCAGATGTGGATTTAAAAAATATCTTGGCAATTTACCTGTAAGTTCTGGGAACATGTTTGTTGGTGTCTGTTGATCAACTAGAATATTTCTCAGACATGATCTAATACCTGGATTTTTCTAGGCTGGACTACCTTTGCAGCACCCACATATGGATCAGGAAGTAAAATTGGAAACTTCTATTGTGGGGAATTTTCCGTCTAGTACTATCTATAGTCCTTTGGGTTTTCCCCTTCTAGATATTGCTTCCGCCATGGAGAGCTTGACCTGCAGCTCAAGCAAGTGCCGAAAGGTGGGGAGGGATGTTTAACTCTGGTCTGATGCCTTTGGATCAATATGTAGAGACTGCCAGGTGGCAGAGACAGAGAGAGTCGCCCAGTGTTCTGAGGTCATTGAGCCAGGCAAATGCTGCTCATTCCACCCATTCAAACTCAGACGGAAATCAGTTGGGTGATTAGTTACTTGTGGCCCGTAGGATGAATAAGGTAGCCTTTGGCCCAGTAGATGAGGGTTTCTCTAGCCTTCACAAGAAGAGCATTTACACTGAGGTATGCTGGATATGTAGATGTTAACATCATTATTAGTTGAAAGTGATAGAAAACCTCAAATAATAGAGTTTATACAAGATAATGTATCTCACTCTCATTCTTCTGTCAGCTCGGTGATCTCAGGTTCCTTTTATTTAGCTCCTCCACCACCTTTAGCATGATGTGGATGCTGCAAGGTGGCTGCTTGAGCTCCAGCCGTCAAGTCTTCATTCCAGCCAATAGGAAGGAGGAAGTCAAAACAGGCGGCAGTTACCCTTTAAGGAGGTTCCAGGAAGCTGCCTGTTAACACCTCTGCTTATCTCATTGGCCAGAACTTAGCATACTCGCAGTTAGCTGTAAAGGAGGCTGGAAAATGTAGTCATGTGCCTAGCTAAAACTTGGGGGATGCTTAAACACACACTGAGGAAGAAGGAGAGAACTGAGATTTGGGTACACATTAGTAGAGCTGTGGTTCTTAAAATTTATTATACATAAGAATCATCTAGGGATTTGTTAAAGCGTACATTCTAGTTCAGTATATCTGGGGGTGGAAGTGCAAATTCTCAGCAGGGGTTCGAACTGGAACTGGTTCAAAGCCATGGTTTGGTTTCTTTCAGGTTTCACCTGGAGCTGGTTAGCTATTTAAGGTCTGGGCTGTGTAGTTGCTAGGTTTTCCCCCATCTGAGGAGTCCTCTCTCTGATGCTGAGGCAGCTTACTCAGGGTGTGACAGACAATTTGATGGAATTCTGAAATGCTGGGCAGCAGGGCTTTTAGTGTGCAAATTTCTTTTACCTTTCTGTAAGCTTTTGCATAGAAATACCATCTCATTGCCCTGAGGATATGCCCAGCCAGAAGCCTCCTGAGGGCCAAGGTATACTGCCCTGACCTGTCCAGCCTTGTGCTCTGCCCAAGTTCTGAGACTGTTTAGTGTTGGGAGTGGGGACATATGACCTAGAGGCTGTTTGGTTGGTTGGCTCACTCATTCAGCAATATTGGAACTGGCAAAGAGGTTTTAGGATTAGACCCAAAAGATATACACACTAGAAATAGCACAGCAAGATGATGTTCAGGCTGTCTGAGCCACCTTCCCTGAGAAAATGATTTTAGAAATATACTTTCTATAGTGATATAGGAACCTCAGCAGCTGCCCCTTTGGAAACTGCCAGCTGGAGGGCATGTTGATTAGATGTTGACTGCCCTTGGGACTTCCTGAACGGGAAGTGTCTCTGAGAAAACAGTTTTCATTGTGCAGCACATCTGCTGGACTGGCCTTTATTGTGAAACAGAATGTTGGCATGTTCTCAGAATTACAGTACTTGAGGCAATCGTAAAGCCATTATAAGTTGCTCTCCCTCACCATAAATGTTTGTGAGATTTAGTCCTATAGGTTTTTCTTAAGAGAATTCTCTGGGCCCCATAATCACTAATTCTTAAAAGCTGGATTCTTTTGAACGTAATCCAAATATAGAGTCCAAACACTTAGAGTAGGTTGTATTGTGTGTGTTTTTTGTTTACTCTTAGCTTTCTTTTGGATACACAAATCCCTTGCTTGCCTTTAGTTACATGAAATTCTATGAAATTTAACATAAATGTTGACTTTCAGTGATGTAGTAAGACAAAACAGTTTTTCTAACCAGTCCCCTGCCTTGCTTCCCCTCCACTATCATTGTTCTCCAACAGTGGAGTAAATTCATGGGAAACACTGGGGCTGATGCCATAGCGGCTTCAGCTGAGGTACAGCAAAAAGAATTGTGCATTTGGAGTCACTGGAGCTGGTTGGCTGTTTTAAGCCTTGGAGAAGAGCTTGGGTGGAGGCTCAGCTATGTGATTTTGACCAAGTTATTTAACTTGGTTAATTCTCCGAGTTTCAATTTCCATACTGAAAGATAAAGTAACATCTTCTGTGGAATTAAGTGAGATAATGTCTTCTAAGGGCCATACAAGGGAAGAAATTGTAAGTCACCTTCATTGGTCTTCAATATGATTTATTCTAGTGACCTGGTCTTAACTTTCTATTCAGACAGTAACCCACTGTCCTTATTCCCGTCCCTCTCCTCCACCCTCTCAAAGATGTGCTAGAAGTGTCAGGGACAGAATATATTGCACTAAATATAGGAATATTATGCACACTAAGTTTAGCTCCTGCTCCAGCAGGCAGTGTCAATTTGCCTGTGAGGTGGGCAGTACAGCAGGTAAGAGGGTGGACTCTGGTTCGACTGCTTGGGTTGAAATTCTGGCTCCAATGACGTGTGCCTTAGAAAAGTCATTTAACCTCTTGGACTCAGTGTTCACCATCTGTAGAGTGAGAATGACACCCATCATAGAAGGCTGTACTAAATAAATGAGATTTAAAGTGTGGAGCTCTTCCTAGCACATACGAAAACACTGCTCATTAAATGTGAGCTGTTATTATAATTATTATTTTAAATAATAATTTTATTTTAAACCTCACCATAGCAGTTACACCCTTCCCATTTTTAGCATTCAGTAGGATCAAGATTTTGTGCCTTCTCAGACTCATTATTTCCTTTTTCAAGGGAACAAGATGATACCTTGCAGACCCCTTTCCTTCTTTTGAAGAGAGCAGGGTTGGGGAAGGGGAAACACCCAAATGAAAGTGAAGGAGACAGAGAGGAGGGTATTGAATAAGGAAAAGACCATCTACTCATGGCAGAATGAAGCTTCTGTAGCCTGCCTTCCTCTTTCCTTCCTTCTTTCCTTCCTTTTTCTCTCCCTTCCCCCCTTTTCTTCCAATTACATAAAATTTCAAGCCTACACAAAAGTAGAGAGAACAGTATAATTAACCTCTCTGTACTCATCACCCAGGTTAAGTAGTTATCAAGATTTTTTAAGGACTCATCCCTATGAGGGACCAGGAGGAAGAAAATAACAGACAAATATAGGGTGATCTAGAGACAGATGCTTCCTTGCTTATTCATGCAGTGGTATTTATCTCCTGAGTAGTAAAGAGATTCTCCTGTCTTGAAACCTCTTTATATCTTTAGGTTGAGGATAAGAAGAATTAGGATTGTACAGTGTTAAAAGTGAACCAAACCAGTTTACATCAAGTTAATTCCAACTCATGGCAACCCTATGTGTGTCAGATAGAACTGTGCTCCGTAGGATTTTCTTTTGTTATTTTGTTGTTGTTGTTGAGAATATACACAACAAAACACAAAAAAATTTACCAGTTTCTACACGTACAATTTAGTGACATTGATTACATTCTTCAGGTTGTACAACCATTCTCACCCTCCTTTTCTGAGTTGTTCTCCATTAACATAACCCCCTAAGGTTCCTGTCTAATTTTTCAAGTTGCTGTTGTCACTTTGATTCCATATAGATAGTTCTTTAAAGAGCATAATGCTCAAGACAGATCTTTTTTACTAGTGAAGCTAAACTGTTTTTTTGGTTTTAAGAAGACTTCAGGAGATATTTTTGGTTTAAGGTTTAAAGATCTCAGCATAGTGGTTTCAGGGATTCACCTACCTTCCGTGGCTCCAGGAAGTCTGGATTCCCTGAGAATTTGAAATTCTGCTCTGCAGTTTCCCCCTTTTTATCAGGATTCTTCTATGGACTCTTTAATCAAAATGTTCAGTAATGGTAGGCGGGCACCATCCAGTTCTCCTGGTCTCATGGCAAAGGAGGCAGTTGTTCATGGAAACAGCTAGCCACACATTCCATATCCTCCTCCTATTCCTGACTGTCCTTCTTCCTCTGTTGTTCCAGGTTAATAGAGACCAATTGTTGTGCCTTAGATGGCCACTCATAAGCTTTTAAGACCCTGGACACAACCCATTGAACTAGGAGGTAGAACAGAAGCACTAAACATGTTATTAGGCCAATTAACTGGGTTGTCTCCTGAAACCATGACCCTAAACCTCCAAACCAAGGAACCAAATTCCATGAGGTGTTTGGTTGTACATAATCAGCCTCAGCAGCTACTCTTTGTTGTAAACATATTTATCAGTCAACTTTTGCCAATTCAACTTTTTACAGGTGTACAACTTACTGACAGCAATTACAATAATTGTGCAACCCTACCCCTTAATCAATGCAGTTTCTCCATAGGGTTTTCAGTGGCAGATTTTTCAGAAGTAGATTGCCAGGACTTTCTTCTGAGGTACCTCTGGGTGGACTCAAACCACCACCCTTTCAATTAGCAGTTGAGCATGTTAACTTTACACCACCCAGGGACTCTATACAGTTTTAGGCACGTCATTTAACTCTGCTTCCTCATCCGTGAGGGATAGCCTTTGTGACCTCCAGAGTGGCTATAATGGAGCACTTGGAATAAGGCCTGACCCCTAAGAAGTAATCAGTTAAAATGTTAGCACTTGTTATTGTTGGTGGTTTGTTTGCTGAAGGGAAGGGTCACAACCAGGGCCCTGAAAACACAGAACTGAGACGTGCCGCTGTGGCCAGCAAAACAGCCTTACTTTCTCCTTGGTGGAGAAACAGCCTTGCTCTCTCCTTGGTGGAGAAACAGCTTTGCTCTCTCCTTGGTGGAGAAACAGCCTTGCTCTCTCCTTGGTGGAGAAACAGCTTTGCTCTCTCCTTGGTGGAGAATTGTGACAAGCACTGTAGCTGTTGTTGGTTGCCGTCGACCCCATGTGACAGAGCAGAACTGTCCCATAGGTTTTCTAGGCTGTAATCTTTATGGGAGCAGATCTGGGTAGGTTTGAACCAGTAACCCCTCAGTTATCAGCCAAATGCCTAACTGTTGTGCCATGAAGGCTCCTTGTGATGAGCCCTAAGTTTGTAAAACTGTACCCACTGTATATCCAGTAACCCAGCTTTATTGGCCATAACACAGTCTCTGTCCTAGATTGTGTCTGGGTTAAGGTAAATGACTGGTTATCTGCAAAATTAGGTAACGTATTTTTTCCCTGAAATTTCCACCTTTTTTGATGGTAGTAGGATTACTTTTACTTAAATTGATGACTTTATGTAAAAAATAATTAATAGGTTTTAACTGTAAATAAAAACTACCATGACTAGAAGAACCGTGTAGATTTATATACATCTGGTTGCATGAAACATGGACCTCCCTTTTCATTTTCATTCCTTGGACGTTTAAAAGGAATTCTGAACACTAGTAAAGGTAACAGGTATAGACTTTGCCCTCCCACAGCCTTAGGATGTTGGGGGTGGGGGGACAAACCAAACCCATTGCTGTTGCCGATTCTGATTCATAGCGACCCTAGAGGACAGAGTAGAACTACCCCATAGGATTTACAGGGAAAGGCTGGTGAATTTGAACTGCTGGCCTTTTGGTTAGCAGCCAAGCTTTTAACCACTGTACCACCAGGGCTCCTAGGATGTGGAAAGCAGATGGAAATAAGGAAAAGGAAATTATGGGTCCACAGATTTTTTTTTTTTAAATTATATTTTATAATAGCATAGAGCCTTTGATTTTGTTGTAGCATTTTTATGTTTAAATCTAGTCTGATTTATGTGCAAGTTTTACCTTCTTGTGATTTTATTTTTTTTTTGCAGTCACAGCTCCAAAAATACGAAGTCATTTTAAATGCTTTTCTGTGTTCACGTACAAAAATATCATAAAAAGAAACCAAAATATAAATTGTCTTCAGACATTAACAACTGAGTCGAAATCTTACGGTTCCTTCGAGGGTCCTTATTTGGTCGTGTATCACAGCTTGTACAGCAGAGTGCATTGTGCAGAGCAGTTCAGTTTGCATTGACTAGTGCAGCAGAACAACCAGTTTTCCTTATGCTCAAATCAAGTACACAGCTTTAACATTTTTTTGGTTTTCCCCTGTTAAATTCAGTTGTTAAAATAAGTTCAAGTATAAAGTTCCTAAGGTTGAGTCCAAGAAAAAACATGCTAATTTTTTCATGTCTTATAACTAGGTCAGCCAGTTCTAAAGTGGACTTTGCTTATAGCGTCTAGAGTGTTTGTAATTTACACATCCTTAAAATTCATCTTTGTATCAAATGAGAGGAAGAAATGAGTTACTTGGTAAATACAACCCTTTTCTTCACTACCTCATTCTTTTGAATTTACTTGTTTTTATAATTGCCTTTCACAAAGAGTCTATGTTATCAGAGAGAAAAGCAGGCAGATAAATGTATTACGAACAGCATAACACAAAGCACCTAGGTTTGGGTTCGTTTGGAACTGTTTTTTCCACTCTTAGTTGGGATACCCCTTGTTTTAAGTGTTGGTGACATTTGCGTCCCATGTTTCTGAGAATCCAAAAGTGGTGGCATGCATTTGTGAAAAGCCTTACTACTGTAAGCGTTGAAGAGAAGCAGTCCGCCCTTACTACAGGGTAAAAGTAAGCAACAGAGCAGGGTGAAAGCCAGATGTTGGTCTTAGTGCTGACTAGCTGAGCTCTCGGGCTGTAGTTTTGCGTTCCGTTGACATAAAGAGAAGTGCAGGGGCCAAGGAGTGTCCCATGGATGCACAGTCACGTCTTTATTATCCAGAGGCCCTTCAGCCCACCAGCACTTCACCAACGTGTTCCCTTTGCTCTTTCTCCTGCCGTCTTGTGCATCTGTACGAGGGCACAAGCAGGGCAGAATTCAAGTTACCTTTTATTAGTGGCTTTGGGAAACGTTTTATGGAAGAGGAGATAGAATTTACCAACCCGCTTCTGCCGGTCACTACAGATACATGCAAGGAAGAGACTTTTGGGATCTTCAGACGCCTCTCAGCAGGCGGATCCTTCTCCCTGAGCTTTGTAATTCATTATCAAAATGGCAGCCCTTGGGTTCTTCTAAAAGCCCTTGCTTGGAGAGGTGTGCATCAGTCTGGGACCCCTGGACTTGCTTTCTATCACATGTACTCCCTTTCTCTTATTCCTTGGTGTCCTCTTCTCTCCTTACAGTCTTCTGTTTGTGCCAAGATTGTACAGCTCCTGGGACAGAATGAGGTTGACTATCGCCAGAAACAGGTGGTCATCCTGAGCCAGGATAGCTTCTACCGTGTCCTTACTCCAGAGCAGAAGGCCAAAGCCCTGAAGGGCCAGTTCAACTTCGATCACCCGGGTGAGTGAGGGTGTGTGTGTGTGTGTGTGTGTGTAGGGTATCTTTGATCTGTTCCTGAGAAAGTCTCGTAACCTCTCTGGGACTGCCCCCTTGTATAAAACGGAGGACTGTTAACGACTTTGCAGCGTCATTATGGGGCTCGTATGAAAGAAAGAATTCTGAAACGCATTATGTTGCGTATGGCTCATTAAATACCAAATGAATCTGTATCTGAACAAGGGTTACACTGTATGACCATTTTACTCATGGCTGGCCATGACACAGCATATAAATACACGTGGCTGCTTCTGCCTCCGCTGTCTGTCTGAAGCAGCCTGGGCCGCGCACCCCTACACCTACTCCACACGTGTGCACAGGGCATGTATGTTAGTCTCACTGACTGGCAGAAGGGGAGATGGGAGGGTCCGGGGTGGCTGCCAGGATGGCTTTGCCCTGACAGTCCCAGAACAGTGCACTCTCCTTTAGTAGGTTTGTGGCTTGGGTTTCTTATAATTTGTTGGAATCAAAACTTCTTAGCATGGTGCTTATTGTACGGCCTTAGTCATGAATGTGGGGTCCCTGCATAGTGCATAAGGTTAGCCCGCTCGCCTGATAACTGAAAAACTGGAAGTTTGAGTACACCCAGAGGTGCCTTTGAAGAAAGACCGGGTGATCTACTTCTGAAAAGTCAGCCATTGAAAACCCTGTGGAGCACAGTTCTACTCTGACGCACATGGGTTCGCCATGAGTCAGGATCAACTTGATGGCAACTGGTTTGGTGTTTTTTTTTTTTTTTTTTAAAGTTATAAGTACAATCCCCAGGATAACAGCTGAACTTAGAGAGGAGGAGAGAGATGTCTGAGGCCAAGGATGGCAGTGTCAAAGGAGAAAAAGGAATTCAGTGTATCAGAACTCATTCAGGAATTCTAATTTGGGACACAGAGACTTTTCATTCTTTACTGGGTAGACATCTGGCTTTGAGGGATGCACTTCTCTAGGTATGATGTTGGGATTGCGAGGATTCCCTGTACATGATTGCAGGAGAGGTCATTTTAAAATTAAGAAGCATTTTTACTGCTTGGTTTCCTTCAGATGCCTTTGATAATGAACTCATATTCAAAACACTCAAAGAAATCACCGAAGGGAAAACGGTCCAGATTCCCGTGTATGATTTTGTCACCCATTCCCGGTAAGTGAGTTGTTTGGGGCCTGGGATTGCTGCCCTTTGCTCCCCTGAGGGCCCCACGTGCCCTGAGACCCCTCTTCCTCATTCCCTGCCCGGTGCCCTTGTGGCCTGCCTTTGAAGGGCAGGGGCAGCAGCATGCACTGTGGGTGTGCACGGGTTGAGGAGTTCATCCAGGAACTTCCGGGAACAGTCCGGTCATCACATGGCATTAACTGAAGGTTCATGAATTTGGGCTTGGGCAAGGGACTGAACATTTGTTCTGATCTACATCCCTGAGCTGTTGTTTCTGGAACAAGACATAAGGGGGCAGGGTTAGAGGAAGGGCAGGAAGAAGAACAAAGAAGAGTGTTCTTTCTGCTCCTGGTGTACTTGTGATGGGATGGTGTGGAGAGGTCTGAAGGCTCTGAGGTCACCACAGATGCTGATCTCAGAATCAACCAGACCCTCCAGAAAGCTGCTTACGGCCTTTCTTGCATACTTGCATACTTTCTTGCATATTTATCTCAGTCCAGTCAATCAGTCAAGTGAATCCAGTGAAGCTTCTAATGTAATCATCCAGTTCAGGAGTAGAGGAGTGGCTTGACCTCTGTCCTCCTTTCGTCTGAGTGGTGGGAATAGGCTCCTGAAGGACTCCCACTCCTGCTGGCCAGGCCCTCAAGGCCCTGGACCATTGAGCCCCCTTCCGAGCTGTACAGAATTCCCAGCTCACTCTTGGTTTTAACGTTACATCCTTTGGGACTTCCCAGCCAGACTCTAAACTCCTAAGTGGTATATTATACCAAGTGTGATACCTTGTATTTTCTGGGCTGGTGGTTGCTTAGTAAATGTAGTTTTTAGCTCTGGCTTATTTATCCTACCAGTTTCCATTCTTCCTTCCTGGTCCCTTTATCTCACTCTTCTTACGAGTTTAATTTTTTTTTTAAATGGGAAATTAAATCTCATACTTGTTCTATTAGCAGGTGTTTCTATTAGTTCCTTTAGTTTTATCTCCTAGTCTGCCTTTAATACAATGCACTACACACTCTTTTTCTCATGAGCCAGATTTGGCCAGAGGAGGGAGAAGAGAGAACGCTTGTCACACGGAGTGGGGCTGTTTCCTTACTCACCTTCATCCCTCACCTGCATCTTCTGAAGCACTTCCTTTTATGGGCCAGACTCTACTGTGCTGCAAGGTCAAGGAACAAGATACCATGCACCACTTCTTCTGTATCAGTCTGTTTTTCTAACCAAACCACTACAGATACTGCAGAAATGGAGGTAACATGAACATTGAGGGTGCTGGGAGAGTGCATCTGGAAGGCTGCAGCCAGATAATCAGAGAAAACAGCCCCTACTGACTCCAGCCTCAGGCACTTGGTGCAACTCATGCTGTGTAAGGTGTTTATGTAGGCACTAGAGCAGGAGGAGCTAGAATTCGTGGAAGAGCCTATGAAGCCACTGCATCTGGGCCCACAGCCTTGAGTTGGGAGCTTATGGCATGATTTGTGGAGTTTCCTTGTCTGGCTTTTATGATCTTCTGAAAATTTCGGTGTTTGCTTCACTTGCATCTCTCATGCGTTCCTCTCATTGGCAAAATACCCTGGGGCTGTATAGGGAAAGGGATTCTGGGAAGTGCAGTTTCTGGCTCAGAAGGGGGAGTGATGGTGGTGTCAAGTTGACAAGAGACAGTCCAGCCCTCCACCTCCCAAGGAACTCACAGTCCAAGGTGAAGAACGAAAATGAAGCATGGTAATTAAAGCGAGGGCATGTGGCGGGGGGAGGCGTGGAGGAGGGAGGAAGGGCTGGTGGGTTTAGAGCAGGTGTCATAGAGTAGGCAATATTTGAGCTGTGTATTGTTAAGTATGTTGTTGGGGAAAGGGCTTTCCAAGGTGTGATGAGTAGGAAGGCATTTCAGGAACAGGCACAGGCAAGCGTGGTGGGAATTGCAGTCACTTAGGTGTAGAGGAATGGGGACTGGTGTGTGGGGAGAGTGGCAGGAGATAGAGGAGGCTGGGGAGGCAGGCAGGCCTCACATCATGAAGGGCCGTGGAAGTCAGGACCAGGTGCGCACGTGTTTGTGGTCGGGAGCCACAAGCAGCTGTCATGTAGGAGTGGAGAGATCATCCTCGGTGGCAGGAGAAAGAAAGGATTCAGGGATGTCACTTATGAGGCTGTTGGATTCACCCAGCTGAGAGATGGGTAAGGGCCTGAAGTAAGGTTGGAAGTGAGGGTGGTGGGCAAGAGTCGGGCCTCACCAGTGCGGGGTTGAGGAAGGATGCAGTGAAGGTGAGTACCTTATGCAGCATGAATTCCATTGAGTTATGTATGGACCAGAGAAAACCCCAGCAGAATTCGCACTACAGAGATGCTTCACTTTTTTTTCCTGGTTTCTCTCATACCTTGTACTTTAAAACCTTATTCTTCAGTGGCCCATGGAACTTCTGCTGATCACCCTAGATCATAGCACTCAGCACCCATCCCCCCGCCCCAACACACACAACACACACTTACTGTCCATGGGCCTCCTGTTTGACACCCATCTGTTCAGGGTTAACCGATCCCACCCCACCCATGGGCCTTTGATAGTGAAGTATGCAGATTGCTGGACTGAGGCTGAGAAGACAGAAGATGCCTCCTCACTGCAAACATTCATCTCTGGTCTTCCCCTTCTCATAAGCCACATGAGAAGGTTAAGCTAAATTATCTCACATGCCCCGGCCAGCTCATCCAGGTTTCTTGTCTGGACTTCCCAGCCAGACTCTAAACTCCTAAGTACTATGTGTGGTTCCTTCATATTCTGGACTAGTAGCTGTTCAATCAGTGTTGTTGTTTTGAAATTTTCTCCCACCTACATCTCCACGTGGACTTGGGAAATAATGGATTCCAACTTCTCGGGGCACCAGCAACACAGCAGGCAGCTCTCTTGTCCTTCCTTTCCCAGGAGGCACTTCTGTGGAGTTGGAAAACCACCTGCTCCTTTTTAGTACTTATCAGTTGGGCGTGCTCACAAGTGTTTGATGTAACATCAGTACCCGTGAATCTAGCACAGCCGCTGTCCTTAGTGTGTGTTTGAAGTGGAGCCCTAGGGACGCTACAGCACATTCTTTGTGTTTCCCAACGGACCTTCCACCGTCTCCTTAGCCCACAGGAAGTTCTTAAAGTGGCTCATTTCACTCACCCATTGATCCTTTGTTTTCTATCCGTTTGCCTTCCGAAGTCTCTCCAACCGGCTGCCTTGTCCTAAACCACAATGGGCACCCTGTTTTCTGGCGGCTGATGTTCCTCTAGACCAGTGATTCTCAGCCCTGGCTGCTCATTAGGAATACCTGGGGAGCTTTTAAAAAAATACTGCTACCCTAGCTTCACCCCAGACTAATTAAATCAGAACCTCTGGGGTGTAGAGGCGAGGTGTAAGTATTTTTTAAAAAGCTCCCAGGTGACTCTGATGTGCGTCCAGAGCTACACCATTCTGGCTAGTTCCAGAGAGTCTCCTAATCTCACCTGGTCTTTTTCTCCTGTCTTCCACACCCTGTATTCTGCTACCTTGATAGATACCCAGCAGTGCCTGCTGTAGAATTTAGATACAAACCCAGAGTCCAAGCTAATAAGTCAGAAAGTGTGGGAGAGGAGGAAGTTTGAATGAGATCCTCTTTTGTTGGCAGCTGCTTCTGTTGAGCTCCTTATGTTGGCACAGATAAACCTATTGTCTTAAGGAACTTAAAAAAAAATTGTTTTCTTTAGTTTTACTCAACAGATGTTTGCTGGTCTACCAGTCAAGGTTAGCAGTAAACCCCGCAGTGGTACTCGTTACCTCTCTTCCACTGAGTTTTGAGCAAGAGGCATTGGGTGCCATGTAGGTGGTTATAGAATAGAATCAAAAGATAAGGATACAGGTAGTCCCCGACCTATGGCATATTCGAGTTATGACAAACCACTCTTAGGACAGTCCGTGATTCTTTTTTTTGGTACCTCTTATCATTAGTAATATGTACTACATACAGTGTTGCAGCCTGTAATTTGCTGATGTTATCATTCTCAGTTGTAATGTTTCCAACCCCCAAAGACAAAGATCGGTTTTATAAAGACGCTGATAATAAAAGGCAATAATAACGAAAGCTTAAAAAAGATGATATCTGGCATATGTCAGAACTGACTTAAGATGGAGTAGTTATTGGAACAGAGTGTAAGTCAGTGATTACCTGTGCAGTGAAGGTTGAGGCAAGACAGAGCTGGACCCGAGCAGGTGCCATCTGTGAGAGGCCCATCACTTACCCATTTTAGCAACATTTCACTCCCTTGGCTTTTTAAAATTTTGTTTTTATTGTAAAATATATATAGCAAAAAAAAAAAAAGTTTGCCATTTTATCCATTTTTAAGCGTACTGTTCAGCAACATTACTTTCACCATGTTGTGCTCCTGTCACCACTGTCCATTTCTGAAAGTTTTACATCAAACAGAAACACAGTGCCCTTCAGTAGTAACTCCTACCCCTCCCTCCTTCTACTCCCTGGTACCACTAATAAACTTTTGTCTCTGCATTTGCCTATTCTAGATATTTTATATAAGTGCCACTATACAATATTTGTCCTTTTGTATCTGACTTATTTCCCTCAGCATAGTGTTTTCAAGGTTCATTCATAGTATAGCATGCACAGTGGTTAAGAGCTGGGCTGCTAACCAAAAGGTCGGCAGTTTGAATCCAGCAGCTGCTCCTTGGAAACCCTATGGGGCAGTTCTACTCTATCCTCTAGGGTTGCTATGAGTTGGAATCAATTCAGCGGCATTGGGTTTGGTTTTTGGTTTTTATCAGGACTTCATTTCTCTTTATGACTGAGCAATATTCCATTGTCTGTATGTACTGCATATTGTTTATCCGTTCATCTGTTGATGGACACTTGAGTAGTTTCTACCTTTTGGCTATTGTGAAAAATGCTACAGTGAACATTGATGACAAGTACCTGTTTGAGTCCCTGCTTTCAAGTATGTTGGGTAGATAGATACCCAGGAGTGGCATTGCTGGGTCTCACTTCCCTCCCTGGCTTTAGAAGTCATATTTATATTAGTATCTGCTTGTACTTCCCAACCCTGAAGGGTAGAGTAGGTAGACGAGGCAGTGTATATCCCTGTTTTATTGATAAGAAAGAGGAGCTTCAGGGAGCTTAGGGTGATGGAGCCAGAAGAGACACAACTCCATATTCCTTACTTCCATTTAAATTCTTTCTCCTCTCTATCCTCTTTTCTGAAATTCCCTTTCCTGTCTTGTCTCTCTCCCTCTATCCTTCTCTCCCTCCTTCCTTCCCAGGGCTGGATGAGGAGGTGAGCTTGTTAAGCGAAAACTGAGTGTTTAAAGTGCAGATCAGAAGAGTGTTAGGTTCCATAGATGCTAGGCATGAGAGCATTCCTGGAGACACCTTGGAGAAAAAAAGAATTCACATCTACTTTTGTGTGTCTTTGTTCTTCACTCAACAGCAGGCTTTTTATTCCAAGGAGAGGGATGTCTGCCCACTGTTTTGCTTTTTGGTGAAAGCTTAGAGGAATCTGCTTAAAGGAGACCTTTGCCACCACTGTGGGTGACATGTGGTAGCATGTCACGTTGCCCTTATTGGGTCTTCATTGGTGGTCGGAGGGCTTTGTAAGGCTGTGTGAGTGAACCTCTCTCACCCCTGCTTTCAGTCTGTGGGAGAAGGTGTGCATAGGAGTTTGACGTGGTGAAGGAGCTGGAGCAGGGAGTGGCACTTCATTCAGTCAGAGGCTCATGCTCCGGTCCTCATCTCCCTTGCTAGCCCTTGCCTGGACTGGCCCATCACCTGCTCTGTGCTTTGCAGGAAGGAGGAAACAGTGACTGTCTACCCCGCTGATGTGGTGCTGTTTGAGGGGATCCTGGCCTTCTACTCCCAGGAGGTACGAGACCTGTTCCAGATGAAGCTCTTTGTGGATACAGACGCGGACACCCGGCTCTCCCGCAGAGGTGCGTTCTAAACATTTCAGGTGGCCCTATTGTTGGCTACCTTGGGGTCAGGGGAGACAAGGGCGTCCCCCACCCCATATGAAGCCCATGCCTTTCCTGAGGCAGCTGCGTGGCTGCCCGGCACAGCCTAGCTGCGTCACTGCTGCCCCAGGATGTCCTGCTGCCCAAACGCTTGGTGACATTTGAAACAGGATTAGTCACTTTACTCTTTTGGATAAAGTAAGGGTTATCCAAAGGTCACTGAGATGAAATAAGAAGTTGATGTTCTGGTTTCGCTGGAAACAAATTTGATTAACTGTTCAGTTCCTTACGAATTTTCCACAAGGGCGTCAGAATCAAGATGGGAAATCAACTGTAGGACATCTGGGCAAGGATACCCTGTGCCTAGGGTGCTGGGCAGCTGCTCCCTCTGCCTCCTTCTCTGGGCCTTTATTATCCAGAAAGCTTTATGGAGGTTTTGTCATTCTTTCCAGCTAGCTCAGAAGCCGAGTCCGTCGTTCCCTCTGCAGGCCTTCTTAAATGTGTGCCTGTGCAAGGCCCCATGTCCGCTGCAGTGACGATGCAGATGCTCATCAGTTGGGAGCTGAACCTGAGGGGTCATTGAATAGACAGTTAGTTGGCTTCTGCTAGGAGAGATGGAGAGGCTTCATGAAGGAAGCAGGGTTGGTTCTTAGATGTGGGGGGGGTAGAGTGATGACAGAGACAACTTAAGTAGGTGAACAGTGCAAATCTAGACCGGCATTGGTGTGTTCCGAGCTGCGGGTGGTGGAGCTTAGAGAGGGTTGTTCAGAGACACACTGGAAAATAACCTAGGGGCCAGGCTGGAGACTGGGAGGCTGAAGACTGAAGTTGGTTCCTGGTGGATGGTGTGAGCTGTCAAGGGGTTTTGAGCATGGGAAGTGAAATGACCACTGCTCTATGTTGGAAGATTATTTTGACAGAGGAAATGTAGGTGAAGATGGCAGCAGGGGAGGTGTTTGAAGACTGTTCTGGACTAGAGTAGAACTGTCATCCTTAGGTGATGGGAAGAGGAATGGAGGGGTGGGGGGAAATGAGAAAGGTATTGGCAGTTAGAACTGACAGGGCCCAGCAAGGGCAGTTGGGGGGCGGGGGGTGTTGGCTGAGGAGAGGAATGAAAGGGTGACCAAGTTATGAGTCTGCATTATATGGATGAGGGAGCAGACACAGGAAATGACAGTGATAGCGCCTAGCCACAGAGTAAGTGATTGGCAGATTCAAATTTCATAAGCTCCAGCCCAGAGTTTGTGAAATTCTCTCTTCTGGGTTCATGAAGTAACTGTAGTTTTTCTGTTTCAGTCCTATCATTACAAGAACTATGAATGGAACCAGTAGAATATAAACAAGTTCCTGAATGTTATTCTTCTATTCTAAGTAGTATGTGGTCCATACTCTCTATTGTCTTTTGATCCCAGATGGGTGGAGGAGAGGGTCGTGTTGTGTAATAGAAAAACGTATTGGAATGGGAATTCAAAACAAAACCCATCGCCATCGAGTCAGTTCTGACTCATAGTGACTCTGTAGGGCAGAGAACTATTCCATATGGTTTCCAAGGCTGTAAATCTTTATGGAAGCACACTGCCACATCGTTCTCCCTTGGAGAGGCTGGTGGGTTTGAGCCACCGACCTGTTGGTGAGCAGCCAAGTGTTTAACCACTGCACCACAGGACTCCCAGAGTGGGAATTGGGAGGCCTGTATTCTAGTCCCAGCAGGCCTTTGAGCTAGCGTTGTGACTTTGTGACCTCGCCAGGCTTGGGTTTCTTTATGGGTAATATGGGAAAGACAAGCCAGCTTTTCTAATGGCATGGCTTTGGTCGGGCAGAGCTTTGTGGTCTTTGATAGACAATTGAGCCTGACACACCCCATGCTTCTGCCCCTGGCCCTGATTTGTCACCTGAATCCAGAGTCCCCAGTCCCACCTTGCTGAGCAGCTTGGTGTCCAGAGGAGCTTGCCAAAATTGGGAGGCAGCATGATAATAATGGAAAAAACAGAGCATTTGGAGTCAGGTGGACTGGGCTTAAATCCTGGTTTCACTACTTACTAACTTTGGGCAAATTATATTTTAACCTCTTGGTTGTTGTTAGGGGCTGTTGATTTTCCAATTCATAGTGACCCCATGTGACAGAGTAGAACTGCCCCATAGGGTTTTCTAGACTGTAATTTTCATGGGAGCAGATTGCCAGGTCTTTCTCCTGTGGAGCTGGTGGGTGGGGTTGAACTGTTAACTGTTAGCGCTTAGTCATTATGCCACCAGGGCTCCTTTTACCTCATTAAATAGTAATTATGCTAAAAGATAATTAAACTAATGATTTAGTACCTCTGGGATAGTTGTGAAAGTCTTGTGGGTAAAATGCCTGACAGCGTGGTGGCAGGTAGGAGATGGTCGATAAATGATAATTGATAATAATAGATATATTAAGAGCACAGTAGATATTGAGGGTCAGAAATTTGCTTCCCCTGAGGTGAGAAACACTGTTCCGTTTCCTGTCAGGACTGGTCAGAACCTCTGGGTGAGTCTGGTCTGGTCGGGTCATCAGGAGCTAGTGACACCTGGGGTTGATAATAAATAATGCAGCAGGTGGTACCAAGGATGCAGTAATGCTCGGGGGAGGCCATGCAGGAGTGGATGCAAGACGTTGCCCAGGAAATTAGAACCAAGTTTTGAGTAGCAGTACTCGGAAATAAATTGAATCTTGGTCCCTAATTCAAATTGATAATCATGGTATAGATTAAACTAAAAATCCTCCCTCTCAACACAACAGAGAGTCACTGATGGAGCAGGAGAAAAGTGGGGTGCAGAACTCAAATTCTAGTAAAAAGGCTAGACTTAATGGTCTGACTGAGACTGGAGGAACCCCAGAAGACATGGCCCCCGGACTCTCTGTTAACCCAGAACTAAAACCGTTCCTGAAGCCAACTCTTCAGACAAAGATTAGACTGGACTGTAAGACATAAAATGAAGAGTGTGCTTCTTAGTTCAAGTAGATACATGAGACTAAATGGGCAGCTCCTGTCCGGAGGCAAGATGAGAAGGCAGGGAGGGTCAGGAGCTGGTTGAATGGACATGGGAAATCCGAGGTGGAAAGGAGGAGTAGTACTGTCACGTTATAGGGGTAGCAAGTAGGGTCACATAACAACGTGTCTATAAATTTTCGTATGAGAAATTAACTTGAGCTGTAAACTTTCACTTAAAGCACAGTAATAAAAAAAAAAATCCTCCCTCTCTTTCTTGAACTGGGATCCTTAGGTGAAATAGGGGAGATATGCGAGGTAATTGTGGCCTCTCTGGGGGTTTCTTAGGCTCAGTTCTACAACCCGTCTGCCCTGATACTGCCTTGGACGTAGGCTGCCGCATTCTCATTTCACATCTGTGTCTTTACATGCCACCCACTGGCAAGTCACTTTCCTGGTGGACAGTGGAACTTTTCCAAATATTATCTCTATAAACTCATTCCACATAGGACGAAAAGCATGCATAGCATGTGCTTTGTAGGGTTGGTGGTGGTATAGGGCGAAGGGAAGAGAAGAGTTAGTCAGGAGCAGCTGTTATACATGAGGACATTCCAGGAGACTCAAGTTAGCTCCATGATTTTGCCCACTGTGTGCCATACTGTCCTGGACATATGACCCTCACAGTCTGATTTGAGGCTCATGTGGGAGAGAGCTGCCTTTGAGTGATGCAGCCCTGGGGAGAATTACCTCTCCTGCCCATGGGGACCCGTTGTGCTTCTAGGGAATCGATTTCCAGCAGTGCGTGCCTCCACCTTCCCTCTGTGTGTGTTAATCACCCACACTTGAATACAGCCAGGTGGGGAACGGAGGTGAGGGAGGGCGCCTTGGAACTGCTGACACCTATTCTCTGTGCCGTAATTCTGTGTGCCTAGTTCACATAGAATTAAAGCTGCAGTGGGCCTTCAGGGATGTTCAGTCTGACCTTTTACTATAGGGTAGTGAGTTTCCTCACCTAATTTCTAAAGTGAATTGACTTAACCATTGAAGAATTGTCTTTATTCTGGGTCCTTCTAAATTTTGTTCTCAGCTTTGGCTAACCAGAAAGAGCATAGCTGGATTTGGACGGGCTGAAGCAGAAGGCCAAGCAGAGAATGTGGGTAGACTTGTAGCTTCCTGCCCTTTACCCTGTCCTCTGGAAGGGCCCGTGCTGGCCAAGCAAATGTGCTGGGAGTCAGATCGATGATGGTAGAGCAGATTTAACTCCCTTGGAGTTTCCAGTTTGTGCCAAGACCTTGTTCTGACTCAGTCACTGACTTGGCCCTGTTTCCTGACTGGCCCTGAGGAGCAGGCGATTCTCTGTAGGGGACTGGCTGGCTCCATGTTGTCCTTGGCTCAGAAGGGATTCCCAGTCTGTTTAAGGTGATAAGTCTATCAAAGGCTCTTGGGGAGCAGAGGCAGGCAGTGCCTTTTTTTTTTTTTTCCTCCTTAATCTTAATTATACATTTATTCTTTTTCTACTTTTTTAAAAAATTTCATTGCTGTTGTTGAGAATATACACAGCAAAACATGCACGAATTCAACAGTTTCTACATGTACCATTTAGTGACAGTGATTCCATTCTTTACGTTGTGCAGCCATTTTCATCCCCCTTTTCTGAGTTATTCCTCCCTCATTAACATAAACTCAGTGTTCCCTAAGGTTCCTATCTAATCTTCCGAGTTGCTGTTGTCAATCCGATCCCATATAGATAGTTCTTAAAAGAGCATAATGCTCAAGGCAGACCTTTTTTATTAATTAAGCTAAACTATTTTTTGGTTTTAAGAAGACTTCAGGGGGTATTTTTGGTTTAAGATTTAAAGATTATCTCAGGACAATAGTTTTAGGGGTTTATCCACCCTCCATTGCTCCAAGAAGTATGGATTTCATGAGAATTTGAAATTCTCTTCTGTATTTTCCCCCTTTTTATTAGGACTCATCTATGGAATCTTTGATCAAAATGTTCAGTAATGATAGCCAGGCACCATCCAGTTGTTCTGGTCTTATGGCAAAGGAGGCAGTTGTTCATGGAGGCAATTAGCCGCACATCCCATATCTTCCTCCTATTCCTGACTGTCCTTCCTCATGTGTTGTTCCAAGTGAATAGAGACCAATTGTTTTTCCTTGGATGGCCGCTCATAAGCTTTTAAGACCCCAGGCACTACGCATGGAACTAGGAGATAGAACAGAGGCACTAAACACTTTATTAGGCTAATTAACTGGGATGTCTCATGAAACCCTCACCCTGCACCTCTAAACCAAGGAACCAAATCCCATGAGGTTTATGGTTGTATGTAATCAGCCTTAGCAGCTACTCTTTGTTGTTGTTGTAAATACATCTATCACACAACTTTCGCCGATTCAGCTTTTTACAGGTGTACAACTTACTGACAGCATTACACTAAGCGGCTGTGCAACTCTACCCTTAATCAATGCAATCTTTCCGTCACCGTTCTCCCCCGCCCCCTTTTTCCCCTTCCCCTTCCCCTTCCATTTATTGGTAACCACTAATAAGTTTTGTTCTCTGTATGTTTGTCTTTTGTCTTTTTATATAAGTGAGGTCATACAGTATTTGTCCTTTTATGATTGACTTATTTCACTCAGCATAATGTCTTCCAGCTCTGTCCATATTGTAGCATGTATTGAGACTTCATTTCTCCTCCTGGCTGAGTAGTATTTCGTTGTATGTATGTACCACATTTTGTTTATCCATTAATGTGTTGATGAGCATGTAGGTTGTTTCTACCTGTTAGCTATTGTGAATAGCGCTGCAGTGAACGTTGGTGTACAAGTCTTTGCTTTCAGGTGTTTTGGGTATATATCTAGGAGTGGAATTGCTGGGTCATATGGTAGTTCTGTTTTTAGTTTTTTTAGGAACCGCCACATTATTTTACACAATTTTGCATTTCTACCAGCAGTGGGTAAGAGTTCTAGTTTCTCCACATCCTCGTCAACATTTATTGTTTTCTTTTAAATTTTACCCATCCTAAACAAACAAAAAACCAAACCTGTTGCCATCGAGTCGATTCAGACCCTAGTGGGAGTGAAATGGTATCTCATTGTGATTTTGATTTGAATCTGATGGCTAATGACTCTGTGCATCTTTTCATGTGTTTGGTGGCCATTCGAATGTCCTCTTTGGTGAGATGTTTATTCAAGGAAGTCTTTTGCCCATTTTATGATTTGGTTATTTGTCTTTTTTTGTAAAGTTGTTGAAGTTTTATATATATTTTGATTATTATATTCTTGCTGGATATATGGTTTCTGAAGATATTTTACCAGTCAGTAGCTTGTCTTTTCACTTTTTGGTAAAGTCTTTTGATGAGCAAAAGTTTTTAATTTTTGTGAGGTTCCATTTATTTATTTTGTCTTCTGCTGTTTGTGCTTTTCTATTAGATAATCCATTGTTAAAAGCTAGGCTTGACAGTGTTGTCCCTGCTTTTTCTTTTAAAAATTTTATGGTTTTAGTTTTCACATTTAGTTCCTTAATCCATTTCGAATTTGTTTTTTTGTATGGTGTGAGGCATGGATCCTTTTGCATGTGGAAATCCAGTTTTCCCAGCACTGTTTATTGAAGAGACTCTTCTTTCCCCATTGAATGGACTTAGCACCGTTGTCAAAAATCAATTGACCATAGATGTGTGGGTTTATTTCTGGACTCTCAATTCTATTTCATTGGTCTTGTGTCTATTGTTAAACTAGTACCAGCCTGTTTTTTCTTTAAACAGAAAGCACTGTTAAGAGTCCCAGGCTGTTTTGATTACTGTAGCTGTATAGTATGTTTTAAAGTCAGGAAGTGTGAGTCCTCCTACTTTGTTCTTTTTCAACATTGCTGTAGCTATTTGGGGCCTCTTCCCATTCCATATAAAGTTGAGATTGGTTTTTCTATTTCTGTAAAGAAGACTGTTGGAATTTTGAGCGGGATTGTGTTGAATGTATATATTGCTTTGGGTAGTACAGTTGTCCCTCTGTATCTGTAAGGGATTGGTTCCAGGAATCCCGTGGATACCAAGATCCACAAGATCAAATCCCTTTTATAAAATGGCGTAGTATTTGCATATAACCTACATGATCCTCCTATATACTTTAAAGCATCTCTAGATTACTTACAATACCTAATACAATGTAAATGCTATGTAAATAGTTGTTATACTGTATTGTTGAGGGAATAATGACAAGACATGAGGTGAACAATGCTCAGAGAACAAGTGCTGGAGAAAGACTGAGGATCTGTGAAATGGTGGGAGGCTACAGCAGGGTATGCCTACATATCATTTCATTTGTGTGGATTCAGCGTAGTGCTCTCTGCACAGCAAATTCATGTTTTGCTTTTGGGAACCATTTTTTCCCCCTCTCTTGACTATTTTCTTTCAATCCGTGGTTGGTTGAATCTGCCGATGCAGAACATTCCAATATGGAAGGCTAACTGTATTGACATCTTAACAACATTAAGTCTTCTGATCCATGAACATGGAACATCTTTCCAAGTCTTTTTTAATCTGTTTTAGCTATGTTTTATGGTTTTCATTGTATAAGCCATTCACGTCCCTGGTTGGATTTATTCCTAGGTATTTTATTGTCTTTGTTGCTGTCGTAAATGGAATTGTTCCCCTAATTTCCGTTTCAGATTCTCATTGCTGGTGTATAGAAACCCAACTGATTTTTGTTTGTTGACCTTGTACCCTGCAACTTTGCTAAATTCCTCTGTTAGCTCTAGAAGTTTTCTTGTGGACACTGGGATTTTCTGTGTCTAGGATTATATCATCGAGGATCATATCATCTGTGAGTAGAGATAATCTTACTTCTTTTCCAGTCTGGATATCTTTTATTTCTTTTTTTTTGTCTTATTGCTGTGGCTAATACAGTATTAAATAGAAATGGAGAGGGTGGGTACCCTTATCTTATTCCTGTTTTTAAGGGGAAAGCTCTCAGTCTTTCTCCATTAAGTATAATGTTGGCTGTTGGTTTTTCGTATAGGCCCTGAATCATATTGAGGAATTTCCCTTCTATTCCAATCTCTTTAGGGTTGTCATCAAGAAAGGGTGTTGGATTTTATCAAAAACTTTTTCTGCATCATAGAGATGGTTGTGTGGTCCTTTTCCTTTATTCTATTGATTTGGTATATTATGTTGATTGATTTTCTAATGTTGAACCATCCCTGCATTCCTGGAATAAATCCCACTTGGTCATGGTGTATGACTCTTTCGATATGCAGTTGGATGGGCAGTACCTTTTGATTTTGTGTGTTCCCAATGTTTGTGCAGCATTCAAACCTGTTTTCTATTTCCTTTTCCAGGGTGGGAACTGTAGTATGATTCCTCTTCCTATCTTCCGTATTTCTCCTTCTCTGCTGATGTCTTTCCATGTGGTGTTTGTGCCCTTCTGTCCCTCTCCCACTGTACCCCAATCTTCCCACTGCTCTGCAGGACTTCTTCTTACTGACCCCTCTCAGCTGAGTCTGCCCCATTGACCTGAGTTCATGGTTTCTGGCCAGCACTGGGCTGGTCTTCTCTGTCAGGACAGCAGTCACTCTCCTAAAGCTTCCTCAGGTCTTGTTGCCATTGTAATCCTCATGGATTATGTGCCATCTGCTTTGCTAAAGTGATTTATGTGCATCTCCCTGTATTCCTCTAATTACTGTCCCTATTGTTATTTTTTTTAATAATTATTTTTGTTGTTGTTGAAAATATACACAGCAAAACATAAATAGCAATTCATCTCTTTCTGCTTGTATGATCCAGTGACGTTGATTACATTCTTCAAGTTGTGCAGCCATTCTCACACTTCTTTTCCAAATTATTCCTCCGCTGTTGACATAAGGTCACTGCCCCCCAAAGCTTCCTATCTAACCTTACAAGTTGCTGTTGTCAGCTTGGTCCCATATAGTTATTTACGAGAGCACAAGGGTCAGGGCAGTATTGTCCGTATTATACAGTTAAGGAAACTGAGATTCAGAGAACTTAAGTCATTTGTCGAAGATCACAGGCTGTGTAGTTAGTGGGGTCAGGACTCAAATCCAGATCAGTCTGACCCCATGGCCCATGCTCACTAAATGGTAGAGTAGGAAGGGGCTTTTGGGCTACCGAGCAGACTCATGATGACTAATCTCCTCTGCCTGCTTTCTCCGTGAACATTTTCTCATCTTCAGTGACATAACAGATGAAGCTAGCAGGTCTGGCAAGATACGGAGTTGAAGGCCTGGGCTGAGGGTGGTAGGAGAGCTACGTGAAAGGCGTGGGTATGGGTGTGGGTGTGTGCGTGGGTGTGTGTGTGTGTTGGGAGAATGAAAGAGGTTCCTACAGTGCTAAAGCCTTCAGCAGTTCTGTGAAAGGCATGTCTTGTGAAACAAATCCAGCATCAGGTGTTTGCAGGGCTTTTTAAGAAAAAGCTGCCAAAGTGCGGGCGTGTGTTTGTTTTTTCCCAGCTTTGATACCCTTTTGCTCTGGTTTCCTTTTTTCTCTCGACGTTATCGGGAGACGTGTGAAGAATTAGAGGCCACCCTCTGTGTATTTTGGCCATGCTGAGCTCATTAACTACATGTGCCTGTGCCAGAACTCTGAGGCCTTATGGGGTGAGCCACGTGGCAGCTCTCCATGGCTCTTTGCCTGGGCCTCGCTGGCGGAGCTGCTGGGGACTCAGTCTTGAAGTGCTGGAGCAAACCATTTCCCGGCTGGAGAAGGCCCTGCTGCTGGTCTGGGCAGCAGTTAGGAGACGTTGTGGGGCAAGTCCTGACACATCAGGGACCAACCAAACGTTCTATTATCAGGCCTCATGTGAAAAAAACTCTTGGTAAGTCGAGGAGCTGGTATAGAAGTCAGATAGTAGTAGCATTAATATCTGACTCTCTGGAATGTGGACTTTCCGACAGTTTTCTAGCCCTCTGTCTGATCTTACAGACTTAATGTCAGCCTGGATCATAACCATGTCATCCTCCCTGTCTCCCTCCTTCCCCACACCCATGCATATGTGTGTGTGTGTGTGTGTGTGTGTGTATACAAACACAGAGTTATTTAGAGACCTGGTTTCCAGAAATGTTCACAAGTATTCCCTGTATTTGTTTACAGTGACCTTCACCATACCCCTGAGTCTGTTGCCTGAGAAATGGTTGAGGAGAGCTGAAGGGCCATCATAAATGAGTGTAGATGGATATGATACCATTTTGGGGTGAAGGGAGTGAGATTTAGCAGCCTGTGGTAATAAGATTTAAAATGACATCTATAGGGAGGGGCTGTTTTGATTGAGAGAATGTCCTTCCAAGCCCATGGAAGCTTCTGTTTCTTCTATCATCCTTTACTACTTAAGAGGAAACTGAGGCTCTGAGAGGTTGGTTTACGATGGCAGAGCCAGGATTCCAGCCCCTTAGGCAAGCAGTCTCTTTTCCATTTTTTGACAAAATAATAAGGAAAATGTATTTTGTGAAAGTCGCCGAGTAAAACTGACTGGGAGGAAGAAGATAGAAGATGGTGAGTTTGGTTAATCTGGGCTTCTTCACAGCCCCAGCCCACAGTTCCTAGACCATGCTGTTCTCATCTTTCACTAAGTGATTTCACTTTGCAAAGCTCTCTACTTGGGGTAGGCAGGAAACACTAACCACAACTGGATCCTCTCCCTCCCATCCCCATGCCCCATAGGGGCCGGAGTATGGGTGGGACACAAGAAGGATGAGTTTGCACATCAGCATTAGGTGGCTGGACTTCAGACTGCAGGTAAGTAAGTGTAGGGGGACAGTGTCCAGGTGAGCAAGGGAGAAAGTCTCTTAGCCACCTGACCCTTGGGCCAGGAAGCCCCACTACCTCAGGGTTAGACTACCACATCCTGTTATAATAAGCTCGCCAGGACTGGCCTGCCTTATTTTTTTTGTTGTTAACACTAAAATCGTGTTTGGGTTAAATGTTGCTTGGAAGAGGAAGGCTGCTGGCCTCAGCTAGCAGACTTTTGTTTCTGAGAGCAGTCTGTTGTAGCAGAATTTGACTGTATTAAGATGTAAAAACGTAACTTGTTTTTTCCGAAGCCGCCGTTGACCTGCACTTGGTCAAGTCTCTCAGGAACCCGGCTTGTGAATCACCCAGAGTAACTGGAGCAGCTGCGTAAGGCGCTCAAGAGAGCCCACTCTGCCTCAGGAAGGGCTGGCACGTGTTGGCTCATGCACCACTTACTTGATTTCTTGTTTTTCCTTCTCTTGTAGTATTGAGGGACATCAGCGAAAGAGGGAGGGACCTTGAGCAGATTTTATCTCAGTACATTACGTTCGTCAAGCCTGCCTTTGAGGAATTCTGCTTGCCAGTGAGTTGTGCTCCTGATTTTTTTTGGTCACCCAAATTTAAAATTTTATGACACAAATGAAGGTATGTAAATTGACAAAGCTCCCCAGCTTGAATCTCGCTCCTCTCTCAGCGATCCTTTATCTGGAAATCCTGAGAAAAGGCAGCGTTTGGCATTTTGTATGCCACTGTGGTCTCCGGAAGCTCTGTTCTGCCATTCTTGCTTGGGGGTAACCCTTTAGGATCCTGCCAGACCTTAGGTTAGTTATCTGTTTCCCAGTCCAGGTCTACCCTTCTCGCTTGTTGGAATTGTGGCATGGTGTGAGACCCTTTTGTGAGGGTGTGTCACCTCTAAAGCTAGTTAGTACTCAAGCCTTTTGATCTTCAGAAGGTCTGTGATGGTTAATTGCTAGTGCAGGGAAGGCTCTGCCACAAGGTGGTCCCTGCCTGTGTCTTCTGGCACTGCAGTTGATCCTTGCTTTGGCCCCTGTCTTAAGGTCTCATTTGGCAGAGTCATTCCAGTCTCCCTGGCACAGACTCACCTGTCCTCCCTGTGGCAGCTGGGCATTCTCGAGTGAGGGGGCTTTTAGAGAAGGAGGAAAAGGAAGCGGGGGAATTCTCAATTTCTAGGGAATCAGCCCTCAGTCCAGGAAACACCCTCTGTATCCTGGGCAAGACAGAAAAGTGAGTGATGAAGGTGGCCGCCAGAGACAAGAGGGGTGGTGTGGCAGGGTTGTGGTAGAGGAACATGGCTGGTGGAGAGCATAGCCTAGTTTTGGAAGGAGATGTATTTTAACTCAGGAGAATCCTATACCTGTGTCACCGTATCTTCTCCAATTTGGGCAAACCACCATCAAATGCCCTAATGAGTGATAATCAAGCTCTGAGAAGGGAAGAAGGAGAGATTGAGACTCAGCCTGGTCTTGAGTAACCATCTTTTGGGAGTCTGGAATCTGAAGGCATTGAGACGAGGTTTAGAGTGAGGCTGAGAATAGGGCTTTCTCTCTTTATCCTAGTAATTACCTTTCCTTTCTTCTCTCCTGGAAAAATGTGGCCCCCAGGTGTCTTTGTTTCTTTCAGCTTGTTAGTAGGTTTTGCTTCAAACCAGATGACTTTTGTTTCATACCAGGGACAGGTGGACTCTCTGAGTCAGCCTGAGTAAACTTGATGGTCACATTCTTTCCCCTGGAGGGGATTGGGTGACAAGATTAGGTTTCTGGAGAAGGAAGAGAGGGAGTTGGGGAGTCTGAAATTCTGTCTATGTACCTATCTGTGGACCTCTCCTGCTCTTTTAAACTTAATAAAAATATAGGAACCCTGGTGGTGTAGTGGTTAAGAGCTTGGCTGCTAACCAAAGGTCACCAGTTCGAATCCACCAAGCCGCTCCTTGGAAACCCTATGAGGGCAGTTCTACTCTGTCCTTATAGGGTCGCTATGAGTCGGAATCGACTTAACAGCAACGGGCTTGTGTTTATTTGGTTTTAATAAAAACATAAACTTATTATTGAACGTAAGTTATAGTTAAATCCCAATTCTCTGCTGTTTGGCTTAGTCATGATGAAGCTTAAAATTTTGGACGTTTTCTAGGTCGTGTCTATATAACAAGGAGCCTTGGTGGTGCAGGTGGTTAGGTGCTCAGCTGCTAACCAGAAGGTCAGCAGTTCAAATGCACTGGCCACTCCTTGGGAGAAAGATTTGGCAGTCTGCTTCCGTAAAGATTTACAGCCTTGGAAACCCAATGGGGCAGTTCTGCTCTGTCCTATAGAGTCGCTGTGAGTCAGAATTGACTTGACAGCACTGGGTCTACTTAACATCTCTCCACTGCCCACCACCTCTGAGCTGAGGAAAGACCACCTCATTGCCATGTAATCCCTGAACTTGGAACTCATAAATTGTCTGCTTGGTTTAAGTTGAATGTGGGCCTGATACAACTGCGTTTCAACAGTTCCAGCGCAGAAGTAGCACAGAGTAATGATGTCCATGTACTTAAGGCGTTGTCTGTATTAAACACTGGGACACAGTTATTTGTCAGATGGTCCACAAAATCTCAGCAGATGAAAAAAAGAATGTTTTTAACTACTGTGGCCTTAACTTTTTTAATAGTGTAATAACAAAGCCAATGAAAATAGTCATCGTAGGAATTATTTTTCTGGGTTCACCCTTGTGCTGAGTTGGAATCGACTTGAAAGCATTGGGTTTTGGGTTACCCTTGTGCTGACAATGAATGGCATCACCTTTCAGACTGTATGTAGAAGACCAAAGTGAACTGTATTCCCGCACCCTCGCCCCATATTGTAGTAAAATATGCATAACATATGTTACCGTTGTAACAGTTTTGACGTGTACAATTCAGTGTGAGCCCCTTTTAAGTTTGGGTTTTTCTAATTCATATTTTTCCTAGTGGTGAAGAGACAATTGTATGCTTGGTTTCAGAGCCCATGTTGTCTTTGCAGGCTGTATTAAGTTGAAACTGTGCTAAATGCTCATAACAAGTTTAACCATATTAGAAGAACTCAAGAAAAAGCTAATTGCTTATAATTTAGATAAACTGGTTGAAAATCCAGAGTAGATTGAATTATAAATTGGGTTTGAATTAATCACTCAATCTGGGCCACTTTCCCTGAGACACATGATCAGTAAATCTACATTTGCTATGTGGTTTTGCACCCTACCTGCTTTCTCACATCCACATTTCAACTAAAGAAAGCACTTCATTAGGTTTCCCTTAATTTCTACATGCTTTCACCTGAAGTTGTAAACAATACTATATTGGAAGCCTTAAGCCATTGCCCTCCGGAGACAATCATAGGAAGGCTGGCCCCTTCCCCATATTCCCATAGTGAGGGGTGTGGGCCAGTTTATCCCTGAACTTCTCTGTTAATATGTTGTAAACATCTTTCTCCACAGACGAAACAGTACGCTGATGTGATTATTCCTAGAGGTGCAGATAACCTAGGTGAGTCTGGAGGGGTGTTGTCATCCTGTGGGGACGTGACTTCTACGCTGTCAGTCATATTTGGGAACAGTCCGGCTAGGAACAGGCCTGTGTGCATATGCCTTTTTGTGCACAGGGGCAAACATGATCTTGGGCTTCTCTAGCAGAAATGTGTCGTCTTCTACTGTCACTCCCCAATGATGAAAGTTGGATACCTTACATCTGAGGCCATCTTTTGCAAAAGTAGATTCCCTGCTTAATCTGATTGAGAATGACCTGCCAGCAAAGTAACCAGTTACTGTCGAGTGGACTGTGAATTGTGGCAACCCCCATGTGTGTCAGAGTAGGACTGTGTTCCACTGGGTTTTCAATGACTGATTTTTCAGAAATAGATCGCTAGGTCTTTCTTCCAAGTAGTTGAGTGCGTTAACTGTTTGCATCACCCAGGGACTCGGCCAGCAAGGTAGCCCTTCTAAAGGTCGCTACTGTATTATGTACATGTTTTCGCTTGCCTAGGAAGTATGCGTATCTCTGGATTAGGCATCGTAGGGCAGAGTTGACCTGTAAGACAGAACCCCCTGTCTTCTCATTTCTTTTTAAAATTTTTCATTTTTCCTCCATTAAAAATAAAAGCTTATTTTTTCCTGAGCCATTGAGGAGTCATAGAGATGAGTACTTCAGAGTATATCTCTTAAGGACAAAGGCATTCTCATTCATAATCATAATATCGGCATCAAATTCAGGAAGCTTAACATCAATATAGTATCATTATCAAATATACTGTCCACATTCAAGTTTTGCCAGTTGCCTTGATAGTGTTCTTTCTAGCACCTTTCTCCAAATCCAGGCTCTAATCCAGGATTACACACTGCATTTAGTTGTCCCGTCTCTTTAGTCTTTAACCTGGAAATGTTCTTCTGCCTTTCTTGTCTTACATGGCACTGGTGTTTTTAGAGAGTGCAGGCCTGTTTTGTAGCATGACACTCAGTCTGGGTTGGATGTTTGCTTCCTCGTGATTGGGCTCAGTTTATACAGTCTGGAGGGAACAACCACAGAAGAGACGCTGTGTTGTGGTCTTCTCTCTGCATCATGTCAGGAGACACTTAACATCAGTTATTAACAGTTATTGGTGATGTGTTAACTCGGGTCACCTGGTTGAGGTGTATAATTTATTTCTCATGTTAATAAAGAGAGCCCTAACTTACTTTCTTTGGAGTAGAGGGCCTTCCCTGGGATCACCTCTGTCTTAGAATGTTGTTGTTAAATGCCGTCGAGTTGATTTAACTCATGGCGACCCTTATGTGACAGAGTAGAGCTGCCCCATAAAGGTTTTCTAGGCTGTAATATTTAAGGGAGCAGATCGCCAGGTCTTTCTCTCGCCAAGCCTCTGGGTGAGTTTAAAATGCCAGCCTTTCAGTTAGCAGCTGAGCACCTGACTGTTGTGCCACTCGGGCTCCATCTTAAATAGGAAGCTGAGAAGTTCCCTGGTGGAGGGGTCTCATAGCTAATTGGTGGTGTCAGAACCATGACTGTTCATCCTGTTGGGGGAATTTGGGTTGATTGCTTTATCCAGTGGTGACACTCTGCTGATCTCATAGGGAGCCCATTCTCTGAGGGTTCACCATGTGCTAGGCATTTTCTGTCTACTCCTTAGAACTCTCTTGGGAGGGAGGTATTATCAGCCCCGGTGAAGGTGCTGAGAGGGTGAGTGATTTGCCCAGGGCTAAGCCAGTAAGCGGCAGAGTCAGTTACGTGGGAGAATCTGGGAGAGCCTCTTGTTCTGTGTGCCCTTCCACCCAAGCAGAGCCCCTGCTCACAGCCGTGCACGTGTGTCCCCATGCCTCCGTGTCCCTGACACTCTACTGGTCTCTGCCCCACAGTGGCCATCAACCTCATCGTGCAGCACATCCAGGACATCCTGAATGGCGGGCTCTCCAAACGGCAGACCAACGGCTACATCAACGGCTACACCCCTTCACGCAAGAGGCAGGCTTCGGAGTCCAGCAGCCGGCCGCACTGACCCCTGCCTCCCTCAGCCTGCCGGGCCCCTATCTTGAGACAGGAGGAGGGGTCAGGAGGCACCCTTGAACTGTACATATCATTTACCTATGACATTACTGTATTTAAGAAAACACCATGGAGATGAAATGCCTTGATTTTTTTTTTTTTTTTTCTTTTGTACTTTGGAACGGCAAAATGAAACAGAACTTGACCCTGAGCTTACCTGACAAACTGTGCCAACTACTACTGGTGATGCTTAATTATGAATCCAACGTGTAACCAGTTATAAATATATATACATATATATATAAAAGGATCTATTTTTGTGTAAATGTACAGATAATGTAAAGCTATTTGCCGTAAGTATTTAGCAGGAGGGCTGTTTGGGGACTGGAGCTGGAGTTTTGTCAAGGGGAAATGGCCTCTGGTGTTCCTGGCAGGGCTAATGGCATATGGCCCCGAGCACCTGTGGAACTCTGATGGGGTGCAAAACCCTTGATTGCCTCCCCTGTCAGATGCCATCCTCTTGGAGCTGGACCTTAACGATATGACAATGAGAGATACTGTCTTTTTTGAGTTGAAATTAGGCAAGACCTCAACTCGAAAACCAAACTCAGGGAAGAGGCCCACTGAGGAGAACGAGCCTTGTGCATTTTCTCCTGCCCTGCTCACTCGCTGGCTGCCTGGATGGCTCGGTGACTTCCTCCTTACTTGCCATTTCTCAGTCTCTCCAAAAAGCCAGCACCGCCTCTTTTTTCTTCCCTGCTGGGACTTCCTGAGATCATTTCCTGGTCGAAACAGGGAAGGAGGGAATAGAATCGAGCCTGCTGTAGTGTCTGTGGGAACTCTGGTTCCATCTCCCTTCCAGGAAAGGAATGGACCAGATTCCTTGGGATGTTTCCTGTTGGGCTGAATACATGCAGCCCCTTGGAGCCTGGGCTTTGGTTGCAGACAGAAGTCTGCAGGAGTGGACTGGTCAGCCTCCACAGGAGAGCTCTGTCTATGTAGAGGGAGTGATAGCTTTTATTCACCGAGACCTGGCGATTGGCTCGCAGTGAGATGAGGGGCACGTGCACCTTTGATCAGGTGTTTTTACTGGCAGCATCACAGCCAGTATAATTCTCATTTACAGCACTTCCGAATGACTGTGGTGGCTGCTGGGCATCAAGGTTAGCAAGAGAGAGCTTTTAAGTCAGATGTAAAGAAGTTTGATTCTTAGCTTGAAAATATCTGCGGGAGGAGAATTCCAACTTTCCTGAGGGCTTCCACTTGGTGGAAGCCTCCTTCTCGGGAACAAATGCAGGTTGCTGAGTAACTCTTGGTGGAGGGATGAAGGAGGTTGGGGGAGCCCAGCTAGCCTGATGAGGTGTGATTATCGAGTCATAAGCTTCAGTTTTTCACCGCAGAAGAGCCAGAGCATATTCATTTGAGTGTTGTCCATCCTAGGGCTTGGTAGGCAATGCTCTTAGTTACTCCATTGTGGCTACCATTGCCTAAAACATCCTGGGATCCCCTCCCTCCTGGATTGCTCCCAGAGCCCATTTGAATCACACAAGTAAATATGTCTCCATTACTGTCCAGTCACACCAGATGTTTCCCACACTCAGCACCGTCCCTTTCTGTTCTCCTTTTCTGGACTCAGTTTGACTCTAAATCTGTTTTGCTGTTTCAGGAAGTCACACACAGCCACCGACAGCTTTGCCATTCAGGAGATTGTGCTGCAGGCTCTGGGGGCAGCTCCTGATGGCAGCAACAGCCTGGCTGGAAAGTGAGGGCTCCCAAGGTGCTTACTCACAGGGATGGATAGTTCTGGCACGTGTATTTAAGGATCAGTCTGTTTGTGGTCATGCCTTGTAGAGTTCTGAGATGAAGGGTGGACAGCAGAGATGAAGGGTGGATGGCAGGCCTGGGGCAGGATCCTGAGGACACAGGGCCCCCTGCCTTGAGAGGCCTGTCTGTACCCGGGTGAAGTACGTTTCTGTCTGCGAGAGCCCTGGCCTTTCGTGGGTATCATGCTCAACTTTACTTGAAGCTCCCAGGTGCCAAACCATTTAGTGCCTTGGCTGTCTATCCCACTGCCTTGTAAGATGGATTCTTCTCATCTCTGAGCCTGTATTTACTTAGCTGTTTCCTCATCTACCTGTGGTCTTGGGACCAAGCCTTCAGCCTCTCTGAGCTGTAGGGCTGCCCTGCCTTGTACAACAGTCACCAAACCTTGGTGGTTTGGCTTGGGGCACTGGGCAGTACTCGCCGGGTAACAGGCAGGGCTGTTGATGGCTTCTCCAGCTCTGTGATGCACTGCGTCTGGGGTAGGGAAGAACAGGAAGCTGTATCCCAGGATCTAGTCAATTGAGTATCTGAACTTGAGCTTCCTGTATGAGAAATCCTGACCTCCACTGGTATCTTAAGAACCACTGGATTTCGGATTCCACTGGAGAGTCAGGGGTAGGATTATCAAACTAGAAACTCCACATTCATCACCAGACACTCTTTACCGTTCAAGGAGGGGACAGATGAGCAGGGTGGGGTACTGTTGGTCATTTGTATATGGGAGTAGCTTGGCTTCAGAGCCACGAACCAACTGTTGAGGAAACACACATCTGGGTTGTCATGGAAGGCCTGGCTTCAGACTCCTTCACGTTAGCAGAACTTCTGTCTGACCCATGTTTCTTATTCTCGGGCAGCCTGTATGAGTGGAGAGATGAGAGCCTGTGAGAAGGATGCATGTGTTGAATGGACAGGGCAGGCCCTCAAAGAGGCAATGGTTACAGAACGGGATCTCAATACAGGAGGTAGGGGAAGGTGGCAGGGCCGGCAAATCTGGAAAGGTCTCCAGTTTACCTTCGCTCAGAACTAACGGAATTGCCCCTGCATTCAGCTTCTAGTCTTCGCTGTTGAGTGATCATGTGAATGTTGGCATTCTGCCTCTCCTGGACTTGGGACTGAATACTTGTCTCCATGCCCAGGGTGGGTTGCCAGTCTCTCACTAGGCCACTAGGTCAGGCTGGGGCTTGCGTGCTCCGCTGAGAGTTGGGAAGCAGGAGGGACTTGAGCCTGATTGGCTTGTCTATTACCTCTCTTGCTACCCTAGTGCAGCCTTCTGGATTAGCAAGCTTGACCTGCTAAATGGCCAGGGCTGTAGAAGGGAACTAGCGTCTGGCAGGGAAATATTTTCCTCTGCTCAGAGTCACCTACTTGCCTGTCAACAATTCCAGTGCCAAGGAATTGGGCTGGTTTTGGTGGAGAGTGGGATGTGTTTGGAGTCCCTGGGTGGTGAAAACTATTAAGCACTTCGCTGCTAAATTAAAGGTTGGCAGCTTGAGTCCACCCAGAGGCATTTTGGAAGAAAGGCCTGGTGATGGACTTCCAAAGGATCAGCCATTGAAAACCCTATGGAGCACAGTTCCGTTACACCAGGGGGTCACTGTGAGTCAGAACTGACTCCACGGCAACTGTTTTTTTTTTAAAATCATAGTTTCTGGGTTACAGAACAGTGCTTCTGGGAAGTAGTGATGGATGTTCTCTACCATCTTTGTCCTTTATGCTTTTCTCAGGGTGGAGTGGGGAAGCATTCTTGGTGTCAGGCAAAACGGGAGATAGCAGGTTGGGAAAGGGATTGTTAGGGTGAATCTAGAGCTCACATTCCCCTTTACTCTTGCCTCTGGGCCTTCGGCTCTCCTTGGTACCAGGTAACTGGTATTAAAGACAGCTTTTCTCTGCTCTTAGAGGCAGTCAATGCCTTGCCAATCCTGCCTCAGGAACAGGATGAGTTGCTGAATAGAAACTTTACTTTTTTTTTCCCCTTTCAGATGCTTGCTCTCCCCTCCACGCTTTTTTTTCTGCTGCTCTTGCCTTTACTGTTAGTAGTTACAAAAATGACCACCTATTATGTACTTTCCTGTAAATAAAGATAACAAAAAAGATCCAGCTCTTGCCTCCTTTGTGGTGCTTGGTCAGGAGCAGTGACGGAGGGTGGCTGGCTGTGAGGGCTGAGGGAAGCATGGTGCTTTGAGTTTGTGGAGTACACACGTTTACATAACCTGCTGTCCCTAAGCCTCACAGTCCTGAGGTGCATGTGGGGTGTACCCAGATCTCAGCTGGGCTCACCTGCTGGGAAGATGAGAGGACTTCCATTTCTCCTCATTAAGCTGAAGGCTCATGCCAAGATTTCTGAGACCTAGGTCACCCACCACTGGGGATTTTTAAAAGACTGTCTTTTGTGCTCTTTTTTTTTTTTAGCATCCTAGACCCCAGCAGAGTCTCTAGGTGGTGCAAACAGTTAATGCGCTTGGCTGACAACCAAAAGGTTGTAGGTTTGTGTCTTAGTTATCTAGTGCTACTATAACAAATACTACAAGTGGGTGGCTTTAACAAACAAATTTATTATCTCACAGCCTAGGAGGCTGGAAGTCCGAATTCAGGGTGCTAGCTCCAGGGAAAGGCTTTCTCTCTGTTGGCTTTGGAGGAAGGTCCTTGTCATCAATCTTTCCCTGGGTCTCAGAGTTTCTCAGTGCAGGGACCCTGGGTCCAAAGGACCTACTCCACTCCTGGCTTTTTGTTCTTGGTGGTAGGAGGTCCCTCTCCTCTCTGCTCAATTCTCTCTTTTATATCTCAAAAGAGATTGACTCAGGATACAACCTAATCCTATAGATTGAGTCCTGCCTCATTAACTAACTGCCTCTAATAGTGTCTTACTAACATCATAGAGGTTAGGGTTTACAACACATGAGATAATCACATCAGATCACAAAATGGTGGACAACCATACAATACTGGGAATCGTGGCTTAGCCAAGTCGACATGTTTTGGGGGGACACAATTCAATCCATAACAGTTTGAGTCAGGGCTTCAAACCTGTTCATTCTCATTCAAACCCCTGCTTAGAATTTGCATTTCCACCCCAGAGGTACTAAATCAGAATCTACTTTTTAACAAGATTCCCAGGTGATTCTTATGTATTTTGAGAACCACTGCTCTACTAGTGGTCTCAGAATTGGCCCCTAAACAACAGCATTAGCATTGCCTGGGAACTTGTTAGAATCGCAAATTCTTAGCAGGAGTTTGAACTGGAATAAACTGGTTCAAAGCCCTGGTTTGAGTCCACCCAGAGGTAACTCAAAAGCCTGGCAAACCAAAAAAAAAACAACAAAACTCAGTCACTGAAAAATTCTGTGCAGTTGACACACATGGGCTTCCGTGACTCAGCTCAGTGACAAGTGGTTAGGGGAGGTTAGTTGCCTCTACAAGAGCTGATAGAAACAATTTCTATCTTGTGGCAGATGAAGACGCTATGAGTCACAGAGTGAGTGACCTGCCTGATGTCGCCCAGTAGTGGTTGTGCAAACTGGCGCTGCTTCACTGATCATTTCCCTCTCTGTGCTCATACCTTCCCTACCCCATGCAGGCCACCTCTGGAACTTGATGCTTTGCTTGGGACTCAACTCCATTCTCAGAACTCAGTTCTGCTCCTTCTTTGTAATAGGAGGGACAGTGGTGCAGGTTAATGAGCCCCTTGAGCCAACATGCTTTGTCTTCCCATCCTTTTGTCACAACATCCTTCTGAACCAACTTCTGCCCCACAGCTAGAAGGAGACATCTTTTTGACCGTGCGTCTTTAATCAAACCATCCATCAGGGCAGATGAAGAGAAACCTATTAGGAACTGCTTAAAGGTTTTAAATAAGAGTGGTAGACAAGGAAACCTGGAAAAGTCAGCTTTGAGAGATGGATTTCTGTCATCAGGTGCTTAGGGATGTTGTTAGGTGCTATTGAGTTGGTTCCGACTCCGACCTTTTGTACAATAGAGCAGAATACTACCTGGTCGTGCACCATCCTCACAATCATTATGCTTGAACCCATTGTTGCAGCCAGTGTCAGTCCATCTCGTTGAGGGTCTTTCTCTTTTTCACTAACCCTCTACCAAGCATAATGTCCTTCTCCAAGGACTAGTCCCTCCTGATAACATGTCCAAAGTACTTGAGATGAAGTCTCGCCATCCTCACTTTCAAGGAGCATTCTGCCTGTACTTCTTCCAAGACAGATTTGTTCATTTTTCTGGCAGTCAATGGTATATTTAATACTCTTCGCCAACACCATAATTCAAAGGCATCAATTCTTCTTTGGTCGTTCTTATACATTGTCCAGCTTTCATGTGAATATGAGGCAATTGAAAACACCATGGCTTGTGTCAGGCTTACCTTAGTCCCCAAAGTGACATCTTTGCTTTTCAACACGTTAAAGAGGTCTTTCGCAGCTGATTTGCCCAATGCAGTAAGTTGTTTGATTTCTTGACTGCTGCTTTCATGGATGTTGATTGTGGATCCAAGTAAAATGAAATCCTTGACAACTTCAATCTTTTCTCCATTTATCATGATGTTGCTTATTGGTCCAGTAGTCAGGATTTTTAGGGATGTTTAGGAATCTATTTTAAAGCAGAGTTTAACTACATCATTTTCTAAATCCCAAAGTGAAATAAACCTACCTGTTCAATCTTGGGGTATGCCTATAGATAAGCTTATATATTTCCTTATATATATTATGCTGAAGATAATTAAAAAATGGTTGCAGCAGTACATCAACAGAGAACTGCCAGAAATTTGAGCCAGAGGATGTGGAACCAGGGATGTCATTGCTGATGTCAGATGGATCTTGGCTGAAAGCAGAGAATACCAGAAATTTGTTTCCCTGTGTTCTATTGACTATGCAAAGGCATTTGACTGTGTGGATCATAACAAATTATGGATAACATTTCGAAGAATGGGAATTCCAGAACACTTAATTGTGCTTATGAGGAACCTGTATGTAGATCAAGAGGCAATCGTTCGAACAGAACGAGGATACTGCGTGGTTTAAAATGAGGAAATGTGTGCATTTGGCTATTGTGAATAATGCTGCAATGAACATTAGTGTACAGGTGTCTGTTCGTGTTGCTGCTTTCAGGTCTCTTGGATGTATACATAGAAGTGGAATTGCTGGGTCATGTGATAGTTCTTTAACTTTTTGAGGATCCGCCAAACTTTTCCACAGTGGCTTCACTATTTTGCATTAGCACCAGAAATACATACCAAACCCATTGCCATCGAGTAGATTCCGACTTATAGTGACCCTGTAGGACAGGATAGAACTGCCCCATAGGGTTTCTAAGGCTGTAAATTTTTACAGAAGCAGACTGCCACATCTTTTTCCTGAGGAGCGGCTGGTGGGTTCTAACCGCCGAAGTTTCTGTTAGCTGAGCACTTTAATCACTGAGCCAGCAAGGCTCCGTGTAGAAAAAGATATGGGTTCCAATTTCTCCACATCTTCGCCAGCATTTGTTATTCTCAATTTTTTTTTTTAAATCTTAGCCATTCTAGTGGGAGTGAAGTGATATTGTAGTTTTGTTTTGCATCTCTAATGGCTAATGATGTTGAGCATTTTTTTCATGTGTTTGTTGGCCATTTGAATATCCTCTTGTGAAGTGTCTGTTCTACTTCTTTGCCCATTTTTCGATTGGGTTGCCAGACTTTTTTGTTAAGTTGTAGAAGTTTTGTATATTTTTTGGATATGAAACCTTTGCCAAACATGTACTTAATTAACTGAATGGGGGTAAGGGACAGGAGAATATGAAATTGTGCCCTACACCAACTCATTTTCATGAAATCAAGTCCATGCGTGGCATTACCCTTTTATGCTGAACATTTGTTTGGACTAATTCTAGTAGTGCCCAGGAGGTGTTGGGCAGAATGACAATGGCAGGTGGTTCAATGCAGTGTTATAGAGTGCAGATTGTGTTCCCAGTCTAGGGAAGGCCAGCATCATCTCTCCCTAAATGACTCCTGTATCATTGTCTTAGTCATCTAGTGCTGCTATAACAGAAATACCACAAGTGGATGGCTTTAACAAAGAGAAATTTATTTTCTCACAGTCTAGTAGGCTACAAGTCCAAATTCAGGGTATCAGCTCCAGGGGAAGGCTTTCTCTCTCTGTTGGCTCTGGAGGAAGGTCCTTGTCATCAGTCTTACCCTGGAGTAGGAGCTTCTCTGCACAGGAACCCTGGGTCCAGAGGACACACTCTGCTCCTGGTGCTGCTTTCTTGGTGATATGATGTCCCCCACTCTCTGCTCGCTTCCCTTTCCTTTTATCTTTCACAAGATAAAAGGTGGTGCAGGCCACATCCCAGGGAAACTCCCTTTACATTGGATCAGGGATGTGACCTGAGCAAGGGTGTTACATCCCACCCTAATCCTCTTCAACATAATCCAATCTTGCCTCATTAACCACAGGCATAGATTAGGATTTACAACATATAGGAAAATTATATCAATCACAAAATGGAGGGCAACCACACAATACTGGGCATCATGGCCTAAGCAAGTTGACACATATTTTTTTGGGGCAGAATTCAATCCCTGATTGTCACAAGATTCCTCTTTATGACAGCTATGCACAGTTCCTGAAATTTCCAACTTTCATTGTAATATTCAGTTAGGACTTTTCCAGCCTTTAACACACTTTCATGTCGCTTCATTCTATCCTTAAAACAGTCCTGCAAGGTATGTAGGGCATGTGATCACACTCAGTTTTAACTGAGGAGGAAACTGATTTAAGCCAAATCATCAGCCAGGAAGTACGAGTTGTCCAACGTGAGTCTGCCATCTTGTGGTGGTAGTAAGATCTCAACAGAATGGTTCCCTTGGATTGCTGAACTAATGTCATTTTTTGGCTACCATGGTTTCTAACAGTTGTCAAAGTGCCCGTAGAAGTCTAACCACTGATACGGTTGCTTTTAGTGGTTTTTTTTTTTTTTTTTTTTTTTAATTTCTTCCTGTAAAATCTTCATTAAAGTCTTCACTAGGGCCGATAGGAGCTGACCCTCTTGGTTTCTCTATTGCTATAACCTATGGTGATTCCCACAAGCCCTGCTCTCACCTGGGGAAGTATCCTGACTGGTCAGCTAGTGCCAGGCTCACTGCATCATAATCACTGGGAAGTTTGCTAAAAATATGACTGTGATCCATTCCCAGATATTCAGGTTCTGGAGGTCTAGGGAGGGAATCTTTTAAAACAAACTGTACAGGTAAATCACATGCATAGGCAGGGTTGGAAACCCGGGGCCTGTTGTATTTAATCATATAGTCCATTAAAATCTGTGGTGTTCGTGGGGCTGGGGGCCCCAAGTCTCCCAGTAATATCCTGTGTGCTGCTTTGGGCTCTCCCCCGCCTGCAGCCTGCATGGAGACTGGAAAGAGTTTTGAGGCTGTTCTCAAACCCAGTCAAATCCAGCACTGCTCTCTGGTGTCAGATCCCAGGAGTGCACTGGGCTGTGGCCTTGGGAACATTCCTTGGCGAAGGATGTCTGTTTGCTGGGCAAGCTTTTAGAAGTCATCTAGTCCAGTGGCTTTCAAGCATGTTTTCATCATGGAGCCTTTTGTGAAACCTTTCCTGGAGCCTCAATGTAGAAAACAGACCAAAACAGAGTCATTGTGGTTAAAGCTGGCAAAGAGGTGGTGGTGGTGGTGGGGTGGTCTGGAGCCTCATCCCCAGCCTCTTGTTCAAGAATTCTCAGGATATTCTTTGAAACTATTTAAGTCCAAGCTCCTCGTTTCAAGGATAAGGAAACTGAGGCTCAGAGGCAAAGTATCTTGGTTCAGGTCCTATTGCTGGGCACTAGGTCTCCAGGGGATTGGATTAAGGCTAAACAAACAAACAAAAAATCCTTCCTCCTGCATGTCCTCTTGGAGACTCTCCAGGTGCAGACAATGGCAGGACCAGCACAATTTGGGATGGGTCTCTGCTGTTGGGTTGATTGTTTTTGGCAGAAGGACCTGGGTGACAACACTTGGTTGGTGAAGGAGGGAGCATACGGAAAGAGAATGGAACACCTTTTAAAAATTACATTTGGTTATTGACCTTAGACAACAGATATGTATCAACTACTTCATTCTTATAAATATTCTTGCTGTGTAAAAAAATACGGCAAGAAATAACAGGACCAATATCATTAAACTTCTTTACGTTACCATGCGAGTTAAAGATGTGGCAATCTACTTCCATAAGGATTACAGCCTTGCAAACCCTATGGGGCAGTTCTACTCTGTCCTATAGGGTTGCTATGAGTCAGAATTGACTTGACAGCAATGTTTTTTTGTTTTTTGAAGTTACTTTTGAGAAATAAGGGTTGAAAAATAAGAATGTTAATCCTTAAGCATAGACTAGAGTTTGCATGTTTTTTTCCTAACGCTACACAGGTAAATTTTTTTCTTAATGATGGTTTTCATTTTGCCTTAGGAAAGAGTGATGCCATAATAGGTGGCGTTTTAATTAAGTCGAACAACACAAGGCATATAGAAATAACTTTAATTAAAAAACTTACATAGAAGATTATAATATCAAACATGGCAGAAAGATTTGAGTTTGCCTGGTTAACCTGCGTTTGCCTGGCTTTTGTTTTTTTCTTTAAAAATAAATGTACAATGAAACTACATTAAAAAGTTACATTTGGTTAGTTGCTGTCATGTCAACACAGCTGAGTTCTGTAAAAGAGATTCTACTTTCTCTGAAGGATTTCAGTGTTGGCTGGGCTTTAGCTGAAATTGGGAGGCAGCCTGTTTGGGGAAATAGCTCTGGAGTTAAAAAGACCTAGATTAAAAACTTGGCTCCATCGCTTGCTAGCTGTATGGTCTTGGGCAGGCTGTTCGGCGTCAGTATCTGTATCCATAACTGGGGGATAATGTCCCTGCTTTGCTCAGCTGTTGAGTATTGAGTGAGACTATAGGTAGAGTGGCAGGACTCATGCCTGGGTATAAGAGTTGCCTTCTAAGTGGTGGCTGTGTTTGTGCCCTGTGTGTGCTGATTGGGTTGTGTGGGTGAGGCGGAATTCCTGGCAGGCCTTTTCTGCTCCGTAGCTTGGGATCTGGGAGAGGCCATCTGGCCCAGGGAAGAATCCCTAAGACAGATTTTGCAGTAGCCTGCTATAGCCCTGACCCCAGACTGATCTCCACTGGTGCTAAAAGGGAGTTTAGCAAAACCAAACCATAATATTTTGATGCAGATTTGGTTTAAATGACTTACAGGTTTAAAAAAAATTACCAAGTGTTGTGTCCTATTGACATGCCCATCCCATCCCAGGGCTTTAGCCCACTCTTGAGGCTCTGAGGAGCCCTGGTGATGCAGTGGATAAGTGCTTGGCTGCTAACCGAAAGGTCAGCAGTTCGAACCCACCAGTCGCTCCATGGCAGAAAGATGTGTCATTCTCCTCCCATAAAGATTTACAGCCTTGAAACCCTGTGGGACAGTTCTACTCTGTCCTATAAGGTTGCTATGAGTCAGAACTGACTCTGTGGCAGCAGGTTTGGATTTGAGGCTATGAGCCTCCCATGCCTGAGACCTACCCATTTCTGAGCCTCATGCCAACCCTGACTCCCAACCAGGGGTTAGGCTCTGAGATGGGATTTGGTTCAATGATGGAGTAAGGATTTTTTTTTGTACACATTATTTAGAAATGTAAAATTCACCCTAAAATTTAATGGTGTGCTTTTTGGGACCTCAGCATAGTGAATATCTAAAAGTCCTGGTGTCAAAATGAAGGGGTAAGGTGTCCTGTCTTCCCGTTCTGCAGCTGGAGGGTTTGCCTAGGGGTTGGACAGAGAGCTGAGGTTCTAGGTGTCTTTAGTGGGCAGCCTGCTCCGACTCTGGTGCCGCTTTCAGGGCAGGTGTCCCTCAACACCCAGTATGTGCCAGTACCTAGGTTGATGAAACTCCTCATCTTTCTTGTTTAGGGTTTTTAACCTTTTCATGCCATGGATCCCTTTAGTGGTCTGCAGTCTAAGGACCCCTCAGAATAATGTTCTTACGTGCATGAAATAACATCCAAAACACATCAAAGAAAATAAAGTATATTAAAATACAGTTATCGAAGATGGCAGCTTAGTCAGACACATCAAGCCATCCCGGTACAGCAAAGACCCAAGAAACCAAGTGAAACAGATGCAGATGACAATCCTGGGACCCTGAACATCAAAAGGAAGGATAAAGAATTGGGTTGAACACTGATTGGAAGGAGAAATTGAACAAATGCAGCGAATGAGGAGTGATACGGAGAGGAAGTCCCCTGCCAGCTGCCCTGGAACAGAGTGGCCATCTTGAGACAAAGCCAGTAGTGACCACGGGAGAGGAGCACAGGAAGGTGACTTTATGAAATTCCCAGTAAGAGACAGAAAAACTGTGTAGACATATACAGAGTGAAGCAAGGTGAGTGGAACATGAACCGGATCTAAGGAAGGAAAGTATAGAAAGGAGGGCAAGAGCTCCAGGGATCCTGGCATCCACAGAACAGGGAGGGAGCCAGGATTCAGAGACAAGACTACTCACCGCAGCTGTCCCTGACCATTAGGGTGGGTGGTGCACATGAAGTAATAGATCCACAGAGTATCAGCGAGAGATCCCTCACCCAGTCAGACTCCTGGCAGCCCGTGTCTCCTCACACTTGGTTGGGGCCAGGTCCCAATTGCTGGCTGCAGTCAATGGGAAGTGCCCAGGCACCCACTTATGGTGACCAGAGAAGCACACTCTCCCTCCTGCCACCTTCTTGATCATTAGTGGCAGAAAACCCCATACCCCTGACACCCTGCCCACTCAAGGACCATAATATGATTCCTCCCTCCCCCTACATGCAGCCCAGTCTGCCACCACCCCTGCCCACCTATGAGAGGCAGTAAGCATGCTACACACCCCTGCCTGCCAACCCAGTGACTGGAGGATAGCTCACTCCTGTGCCCCAGCTCGCCTGCCAACCACCCCTGCCTGCCGACCAGGCAAGCAGTAGTGACCGCGGTCCCACACACTCATTCACCCGACACCCAACCCACCGACCCAGTGAGCGGCAGAGAGTGCGCTCCTGCACCCCTGCTAGCCCACAACACCCACCACCCTGCCCACTCAGCAAGTGCCATTGCATGCCCCCATGCTACTGTACTGATGACAGGTGGCAGCCAATGCTGACCCTCCCCAGCCTGAGCCACTCCACATGACCAGTGAACAGAGACTCTCGATCACACTGCTAACTGCAACTCCGCCCACCAGAGACACATGGTGAGTGCTCCCATGCCACCAGACTCGTGACAAGCAGAGCTTGCCTGCCCGGCCCACCCAGATATAGCAAAACAAAACAAAACAAAACAAAAAATCATGATGATGCAAACATTATAATCGATCAATAAATAAAATAACACATTAATGCCTGAGACAACAGACATTATCAAATCATATAAAGAAGCAGGACAAGGTGGCACAAAAAATTGACTAAATAAAGGGACAGAAAATCGTCCTGAGGAAGAAATGGTAATGGAAATACCTGATAAGGAATTCCAAAGACTTATATATAGGATCATCAAAAAGATAAAGGAAAACACAGACAAAACCAAGGAAAACATAGACAAAACTCTAGAAGAATTTAAGAGAACAATACAAGAACAAAATGACTAGATAGACAATTAGAAGCCATACAAAAACACCAACAAGAAATCCAGAAGATTAACAATAAAATATCAGAAATAGATAACTCAATGGAAGGACACAGAAGTAGAATTGAATCAATGGAAAGAACCAGCAAAATAGAGGACAAATCCCTTGATACTAATTTGAGGAACAATCAGAAAAAAGAATGAAGAAAAATGATCAAAGCCTAATAGTTATGTTGGATACTATCAAGAGGAATAATTTATGCATGATTGGAATTCCAGAACAGGAAAAGACAAAAAAAAAAAAAAAAGCACAGAGACAATTGTTGAAGATTTTCTGGCAGAAAACTACCTCATATCATGAAAGATGAGAAGGTTTCCATCCAAGAAGCTCATTGAACCCCAAACAGGATAGACTCCAAAAGAAAGTCACCAAGACATATGATAATCAAACTTTCCAAAACCAAAGGCAAAGAAAGAATGCTGAGAACAGCTTGGGAAAAATGAAATACCACCTACAAAAAGGAACCAATAAGACCAAGCTCTGATTTCTTGGCAGAAACCACGCAGGCAAGAAGGCAATGGAATGACATATATAAAATCTTGAGAGAAAAGAATTGCCAACCAAGAATCATATATCCAGCAAAACTGTCCCTCAAATACTGTGGTGAAACTAAGACATTCCCAGATAAATAGAAATTAAGGGAATCTGTAGAAACCAGACCAACCCTACAAGAAATATTAAAGGGGGTCCTTTGAGCGTAGAACCAACAACATCAGACAACAAAGTGAGATTAAGACACACAACAGCATTACCCAGATACCAACCCAGATAAAGAATTCTCAAAAGTAGAATAAAACTACAAAACTGAAAACAGGAAACAGAGACGTCAATTTGTAAACGACAAATTCAAAACAAAACAAAAAAGGAATAAATGGTGTAGTTATAGAATATCCATATGGAGAGGAAATCAAGGCAGTATCAAGAAATAACAGACTTTAAACTTAGGAAGATAAAGGTAAATTTCAGAGTTACCACAAAGAAAATTAACAAATCTACTTACCAAAATGAAAAAGACGAAAGTCATAAAGACTCAGTAAACACAAAATCAACAACAATGAAAGATATGAAAAGAAAATTCATAAACAAAAAGAATTCAGCACAGAAAATTAAGAACAAAGAAACCATCAACACCACTAAAAAAGCATAACAAAATGACAGCAGTAAATTCATACCTATCGATAATCACACTGAATGTAAATAGTTTAAATGCAGCAGTCAAGAGACAAAGGGTGGCAGATAAAAAAACAGGACCCATCAATATGTTGCCTACAAGAGATACACCTTAGACACAAAGATATAAACAGGTTAAAAATCAAAGAATGGAAAAAAAAAATCAAGCAAACAGTAACCAAAAAAGAGCAGGAGTGGCAAAATTAATTTCTGATAAAATAAATTTTAAAACAAAATCCATCAGAAGAGACAAGGAAGGGCATTACATAATGATTAAAAGGTCAATAACCAAGAGGACATAACCATAATTAATATTTATGCACCAAATGACAGAGCTCCAAAATACTTAAAACAAACTCTAACAGTATTGAAAACAGAAATAGACAGTTCCACAATACTAGTAGGAGACTTTAACACACCACTTTCAATGAAGGACAGAACAACTAGAAAGAAACTCAGCAAAGATACAGAAGATCTAAACAACCCAAGCAACCAACTTGACCTCATAGACGTATACACAGTACTCCACCCAACAGCAACACAGTACATATTCTTCTCCAACACGGATCATTCTCCAGAATAGACCATATTTTAGGCTTCAAAGCAATCCTTGATTAATTCAAAAACATAGGAATAATACAAAGCATCTTCTCTGAGCACAACGCTATAAAACTAGAAATCAGTAACAGAAGAACAAGGGAAAAAATCAAATACATGGAAATGGAATAACACCTTGCTTAAAAACCACTGGGTAATAGAAGAAATTAAAAATGAAATTAAAAAATTCCTAAAATCAAATGAGAATGAAAATACCACATACCAAGACCTTTGGGACACAGCAAAAGCAGTGCTCACAGGAGAATTTATAGCAATAAAGGCACACATCAAAAAGGAAGAAAGGGCCAAAATCAATAGCTTAATCCCACAACTCAAAAAACAGAAAACAAAACAAAACAAAACAAAACAAAACAAAAAAAGAGCAGTAGAAGAAGACCACAGGGGTCACCAGAAGAAAGGAAATAATATTAGAGTAGAAAAAAATGAAACAGAAAAACAGTGGAAAGAACAAGACTAGAAGTTGGTTCTTTGAAAGAATCAATAAAACCAACAAACCATTTGCCAAACTGACAAAGGTAAAGAAAGAGAAAATGCAGATAACCAAAATAAGAAATGAGATGGGTGAAATTAAACAGAACAAACTGAGATAAAAAGGATCATAGCAGAATATTATGAAAAACTGTACTCCCACAAACTTGAAAACCTAGAACAAATAAATAAATTTCTAGAAACACACTGCTTACCTAAACTAACACAAACTGAGGTAGAAAATTTGAACAGACCCATAACAAAGGAAGAAATTGAAGAGGTCATAAAAATAACTCCCAACAAAGAAAAAAACCCTGGTCCAGATGGCTTTACTGGAGAATTCTACCAAACATTCAAAGAAGAGTTGACACCAATTCTACTCAAACTATTCCAGAACATAGAAAAGAAAGGAATACTTCCTAATTCATTCTATGAAGCCGTCACAACCCCAACACCAAAGCTAGGGAAAGACACCACTAAAAAAGAAAATTACAGACCAATATTCCTTGTGAATATAGACACAAAAATTATCAACAAAATTCTAGCCAAGAGAATCCAACAGCATGTAAACAAACAAACAAACAAAACATCATAACCAAGAGGGATTCAAACCAGGTATGCAAGGATGGTTCAACATTAGAAAGTCAATTAATGTAATCTATCACATAAATAAAAAAAAGGAAAAGAATCACATGATTGTCTCAATCAATGCAGAAAAGACATTTGATAAAGTCCAACACCCTTTCCTGATAAAAACTCTCAGCAAAATAGGAATAGAAGGGAAATGTCTCAACATTAAGGACATATATACAAAACCAATAACCAACATTATTCTCAATGGAGAAAGACTGAAACCATTCCCCTGAGAACCAGAATGAGACAAGGATGCTCTTTATCACCACTCTTATTCAATATTGTACTAGAAGTCCTAGCTAGAGCAATAAGGCAAGAAACAGATATAAAGGGCATCCAAATTGGTAAGGAAGAATAAAACTATCCCAGTGAGTAGTGTCTGGGGGTCTTAAAAGCTTGTGAGCGGCCATCTAAGATACTCCACTGTTCTCACCCTGTCTGGAGCAAGGGAGAATGAAGAAAAGCAAAGACACAAGGGAAAGATTAGTCCAGAGGGCTAATGGACCACAACTAACACAGCCTCCACTAGACTGAGTCCAGCACAACTAGATGGTGCCTGGCTACCACCACCAACTACTCTGACAGAGATGACAGTAGACAGTTCTGGACAGAGCTGGAGAAAAATGTAGAACAAAATTCTAACTCACACACAAAAAGACCAGAGAAACCCCAAGAGTATAGGCCGTGGATGCCCTTATAGTTCAGTAATGAAGTCACTCCTGAGGTTCGCCTTTCAGAGAAAGATTAGACAGGCCCATAAAACAAAACAAGACTAAATGGGCACACCAGCCCAAGGACAAGGATGAGAAGGCAGGCGGGGACAAGAAAGCTGGTAATGGGGAACCCAAGGTCAAGAAGGGGAGAGTGTTGACGTCGTGGGGTTGGCAACCAATGTTACAAAACAATATGCGTATTAACTGTTTAACGAGAAGCCAGTTTATTCTGTAAATCTTCATCTAAAGTACAATAAAAAAATTAAATTAAGAATAAAATTATCTCTATTCACAGATGACACGATCCTATATATAGGAAATCCCAGGAATTCCACAAGAAAGTTACTGGAACTAACAGAAGGATTAAGCAGAATGGCCGGGTACAAGATAAACATATAAAAATCAGTTGAATTCCTCTACACTAACAGAGAACTTCGAAAAGGAGATCAGGAAAACAATACTATTTACAATATCACTGTCCCTCCAAAGATAAGATATTTAGAAATAAATCTAACTAGGAACGTGAACGATTTATACAAAGAAAACTACAAAACACTACTGCAAGAAACCAAAAGAGACCTTCATAAATGGAAAAGCATACAATGCTCATGGATAGGAAGACTTAACATTGTGAAAATGTCAATAGTACCTAAAGTGATCTATAGATATAATCCAACCCCTATCCAAATTCCAACAACATTCTTTAGTGAGATGGAAAAACTAATCTCCAACTTTATATGGAAAGAGGCCTCGAATAAATAAAGCATTATTTAAGAAGAAGAACAAAGTAGAGGCCTCACACTTCCCAATCTCAGAATCTACTACAGAGCCACTGTAGTCAAAACAGCCTGGTACTGGTTCAATGACAGTCACATAGACCAGTGAAATAGAATTGAGAACCCAGAAATAAATCCATCCACTTATGGACTGATTATCTTCAACAAAGGATCGAAGTCCATTAAATGGGAAAGAGTCTCTTTAACAAATGGTGCTGGCAAAACTGGATATCTATTTGCAGAAAAATGAAATAGGATCCATACCTCACCCCATACACAAAACCTAACTTAAAATGGATCGAAGACCTAAATGTAAAACCTGAAACTATAAAGTTCATGGAAAAAAACAGGGAAAAACTTAGGGGCCCTAATTTATGGCACAAATAGACTATCAAACATAACTAAAAATGCCCAAACAGCAGAAGATAAACTAGATAACTGGGATCTCCTAAAAATTAAATACTTATGCTCATCAAAAGACTTCTCCAAAACAGTGAAAAGAAAACCTACAGATTGGGAAAAATTTTTGGCAATGACATATCTGACAAAGGTGTAATCTCTAAAATTTATAGAAACCTTGAACACCTCAACAACAAAAAGACAAACAACCCAATTAAAAAATAGGCAAAGAATATGAATAAACACCAAAGAAGACATTCAGGCAGCTAGCAAATGCATGAAGAGATACCATTAGCCATTAGAGAGATGCAAATCAAAACTACAATGAGATACCATCCCACCCCAGCAATAATGGCACTGATCAATAAAACAGGAAACAACAAATGCTGGTGAGGTTGTGGGGAGATTGGAACTCTTATGCACTGCTGGTGGGAATGTAAAATGGTACAACCACTATGGAAAACAGCATGGGACTTCCTTAAAAAGCTAGAAACAGAAATATCAAATGATCCAGAAATCCCACCCCTAGGTATATATCCTAGAAAAATAAGAGGCGTGACATGAATAGACACATGCACATCCATGTTCTTTGTGGCTTTATTCACAATAGCAAAAAGATGGAAACAACCTAAGTGCCCATCAATGGATGAATGGATAAACTAATTGTGGAACATACACACAATGGAATACTACACAACAATAAAGAACAATGATGAATCTGCGAAACATCTCACAACATGGATGAATGAATGAAATAAATCATTCACAAAAGGACAAATATTGTATGAGACCACTACTATCGAAAGTTAAGAAAAGGCTTACACACAGAAAGAAACATTCTTTGATGGTTACCAGGAATGAGAGGTGGAGGGAGGGAAAATCACTAACTAGATAGTAGATATGTGTTAATTTTGGTGAAGGGAAAGGCAATACACAATATGTGGAAAGTCAACACAACGTGACCAAGGCAAAGGAAGACACTGAGAGATACGCAAGAATAAAGGGCAACTATGATAAATACTATAACATATACAATTCTGCAACAATGTAATAATAATTTATGAGTGGATACATAGGTAGATATGTATGCTAAATAGGTGTGGGAAGTTGTACAGGAATACACCTCCATGCATATATAGGTATGGTTCTGGATATTCTACATACATATTTGTATGTGCTGCATGTATATTCATATATATAATAGAGCACATAGGGGACACAGTTGTGGAAACTTCTTAGATGTAACCAAACACCTCACAGGATTGAGTTACTGGGCTTGAAGACTAAGGACCAGTTTCAGCGATCATCTAGGTCAATCGGCACAATATGGTTTATAAAGATAATGTTCTGCATCCTACTTTGGTGAGTAGTGTCTGGGGTTTTAAAAGCTCGCCAGTGGCCATCTAAGATACAATCATTGGTCTCTTCCCATCTGGAGCAAAGGAGAGTGAAGGAAACCAAAGACTCAAGGAAGCAATTAGTCCAAAGGAATAGGGGCTCACATGAGCCACAGCCTCCTCTAGACTGAGACCAGAAGAAGTAGATAGTGCCTGGCTACCACATACCGACCACTCTGACCAGGAACACAATAGAAGGTCCCAGTTACAGTGGGAGAAAAATGTAGAACAAAATTCAAATTCATAAAAAAGACCAGACTTACTGGTCTGATAGAGACTGGAGGAGCTCCCGAGACTGTAGCCCTTCTAACTTGGAAGTGGTCACTGCCAGAGATCACCTTTCAGCCAAATAATAGACAGTCCTATAAAATAAACAATAACGCCCATGAGGAATGTACTCCTTAGAACTACAGGAGACCAAATGGGCAACATTTGCCCATTGCAAAGATGAGAAGGCAGAAAAGCTCAGGGAAACCGGACAAATAGAAATGGGGAAACCAGAGTGGAAATGGGGAGAGTGCTGACATGTGGGAACTGCAACCAATGTCACGGAACAATTTGTGTATGAATTATTGAATGAGAAACTAATTTGCTGTGCAAACTTTCACGTAAAGCACCATAAAATGTTAAAAAAAAGAAAGATAGTTATCAAAATATAAAAACAAATCTATGATTTAGTAGTATATATACTTCATTTTTTAATACATCAAGTAACAAGATCCAGTGGCAGGACTAATAACTACCACAATTTTGTGGTAGTGATGAGCATAAATGATATTTTGAGATTCTGCAGCAACTATAAGGCGTTATGAAAATAACTGATTTCTGTAGGTGGCAAAGTCACAAGTATTGCTAAATTTACTGTGGTTTGTTGCCTACATTCATAATAGAATGAAAAGCTAAATTTTAGTTGTTCTTGTTAGGTGCTGTCTTGTCGATTTTGGTGCACAGTGACCCCACGTGACAGAATAGAATTGTCCCGTAGGGTTTTCTAGGCTGTAATCTAGGTCTTTGTCCCATGAAGCTGCTGGGTGTGTTCCAAATGCCGGCCTTTTGGTTAGCAACCGAATACTTAACTGTTGCTCCACCAGGGCTTCTTATAAAAATTTCAGTTAGAAGCTAGTGAAAATAAAGATGTACTTTTGTGTTTTTTTCCTTACCCAAGTTCATGGACTACCTGAATTTTCTCCAAGGACTCCTGAAGTGTCAGTAGACCTCAGATTAAGAACTCCTGTTCTAGATCCACCTGGTGACTAAGGTAGAACAAAGGTGCCCCACTTTGCTCTGTGTGGCTTGAATGAGCCAGGCCTCAGTCTCCTTGGAACCATCCCGTGGTGCTGGGCTGCCTACTCTGGGCATCTGTACTGGTGCTGTCCAAGAGAAGCACAATGAGTACCATGAATGTAATTCAAAAAGTTCTTGGAACCACGTTTGAAAAAGTAAAAAGTAGGTGAAATTAATTTAATGTTATATTTTATTTGGATGTTATATATCCAAAATATTATTTCAGCATGTAATCAATATAAAATTATGATGAGATATTTTACATGTTTTTTTGTACAAATCTTTGCTATTCCATATCTGTTTTCCACTCACAGTACATCTCAACTTGGCATTTCAAGTGCTCAATAGCACATGTGGTTAGTGGCTACAGTATTGGACAGCATGGGCTTATACAATTAGAATTATGTTAGGGCTGGGCGAGGGTCCCAAATGAATGTTCTCCTTTTCCAAATGTGATGCTGGGGCCCAGAGAGAAGTTGTGATTTGCCCAAGGTCATGGCTAGTTAGAGAGCAGGGCCTTGGCCAGTCCCTGGTCTAGTGGAGGTTCTACCATCACACTGCACTTGGGCAAAGGTTGTGTTTTTCCAGCCTTGAGATGAAGTCCTTGGGCCCCTCAGGAGTGACTCAGGCTTTGGGTACCTTTTCTGAAAGCCCAGTGAAGTGATGCCAGGAGAACAGCTAAAGAGAGCTGAAGAGGAAAAATTCTGGGCGGTGAAGGGCTTGAAGGGGATTCAGTGATGGGAGAAGGAGGCCATCCCACAGCAGAAAAAATATATGCTGGTTAAGGGATGGATGAGGATAAAATGAATCCTTTTCAAACAATTCCAGGGTGAAGGGAAATAAAAGCAAATCAGACAATAAGGAATGTCCTAAAGCAAAATCTTCATTTGGGATGTTATTGAATAGATGGGAAATTCACATTGCAACTCCATTTATCCCACAGAAATCCAAGGGAGATGATTATGAAATGGAAGGTGAAAATCAATGGAGAAGAGGAGAAAATCCCAGAATCCTCTAGTTCTTTTTAAAAAACAGGTAAGGGAAGACATCCAGGGAGTTGTCTTTTTCACCACATCTGTTATCTACGTAGAGATACCATCCTGCTAGCACGCTCCTGCATGGCACTGTATGTGTGTAAATAGTCGTCTCCTCTGCTAGAGTGGGAGCTCCTTGAGTGCCAAGATCATGGCTGACTCCTCTTAGCTCTAACTCTGATCACCCCATCCATCTTATATGTTCGTCTTGCTAAGCATTTTAGTTCCACCTTGCTTTTATATCCCTTGAATTAGTTATTATTATTGTTTCATGTAGTCAAGTTTGTGTAGAGTTACCCAGATTTTTGCTAATGTCTTTGTTCACTATTTCATCTTGCATCATCTGGATTCAATTTTCTTCCCAAAGTACACCCTCTAGCGAGTCTTTCACAGAGGGGTTAGTGGTACAGTCTTTGTTTGGAAGTGTCTTACTTTTGCCTTCATTCTTTTTTGACAATTTAGCTGTGCATTTTCTCAGTATTTTGAACATATTCTTCTTCTTCTGTCTTTTTTGTTAAGACTTCTCTTTGTCTTTGATGTTTTGCGGTTTGCTATGAAGAATTGAGATATTTATTTTCATTTATCCCACTTAGGCCTTGTGCTTCCTGATTGGCAAAATCTATGTGTTTTATCTATTCTAGAAAATTCTTAGCTATTATCTTTTCTAATATTGCCTCCCATCTTTCTCTATATTCTCTTCTTTTAGAACTGCCGTTATGTGTATGTAGGACCCTTAATTCCTTCCTCTAAGTCTCTTTTCATCTTTTTATCTCTCAAGGCTACATTTTAGCAACATTCCTCAGATCTATTTCCAATTCACTTATTCCCTCTTCAGCCAAGTTTAATCTGCTATTTTTAATTTCGTTCATCTTATTTTTAGCCTTTAGAAAAACTGTTTTCCAAATCTGCTTCTTGATTTTCTGCAGTGTCTTGTATTTTCTATTCTTGGCTATTCTGAGATTTCTTTATATTCTTATGTGCTCAGTTATGTAGGAAATTTGTTGTATTTTTATGTAGCATTTCAAGGTATTTTTTTAACAAGACATTTTGCTAGTTATCTGAGCCACAATAGTGAAAGAGATAGAAGTATCTCGTTGGTTTTCTCAGATTTTGTTTCTCTGAAGAAATTCTGCTTTGTCTACAGGGTCAAATGTTACTTGGAGTTCCAAAACTTCCATTGTTCTAGGTATGTGAGGTATATTGGGATGTCTGGGGCTGTAGGATGATGTTACTGTACATTGAACTGTAGGCCCTTAAGGTCAAAAACTGTAAAATGTGTGTTTTTCCTATGTATTCGTGTGCCCCTGCATAGTATTTATCTACAAAATTGATGCTTCATAAATTGTTGACTGATTTCTTTTTTTGAGCCAGGAATTGTGACAGCGTGATATGCCACGTATTTGTTAAAGAGTTTCATGGATATCTTTGTCTGGGGTGTTCCTGTTCAGGAGGATGAATTGTGCCTAAGTGTGATCCATGCCACCAAGCCAGCTTGAGAAACTCAGCCCCAGCTGTGGTCTGTTTCTCTTAGAGCTGGCCACTAGATGGCAGACGTGAGCTACAGCACACTCAAGTTCTGCATTAACCTTCAGAACAGCTGGAGGACAGTCCATTCAAAAACATTATTGAACACCTACAATGCGCCAGGTACTATGTCAAGCCCTACCTACCCTCAGGGATCTCATAAATGGGCAGTTGGCCCCCCATGTATAGATATTACTTTCATACAAGGCAGAATGGAAAGTGCACAAAGATCCTACTTCCTAGACCTATGGGGTCTCAAGAAGGAGGAAGTGTTGATGACATCTTCCTGGAGAACTCAGATTGGTCAGTTTGTGAGTAGAAAACCTACAGACTCTGTGTCACCCACCCCCTCAGTGGGCTGAGTGATGCTTCATAAGGTTGTTTCATGTGTCTTATTGTTCCCATCAGTCCTTCCTACTAGAGGCCTCCTAGGCCCAGCTTTGCAGTTGACTAGCTGTGTGACCCCAGATCAGTCACACTCTAAGCCTGCATTTCTTTATTTAGGGATGATAATACCAGTCCTTTCCACCTCACTGGATTGTGTCAGATTCAAATGGAGTAATGTAGGTTAAAGTGCTTTGAAAATTCAAAATGCCATATACATAAGAGGCATTAGAATTCTCTCAGAGCCTAGGAAGGTTGCGTTCAACGTGGGGATTTATTGAATTGATTGGAATGCAAATTCTTCCACAAGAAGAGACCCACAGCTGGTTGATGTATATCTGGCTGGATCGAGACACACCTCAGAACCAAGAAAACAGCAATGTCTTTAAAGTGCTGGGCTGAACACTGTGCCTGGAGATGACTCATCTTGGTATCAGAGAAGGGGTGTCTCCTGCAGCAGGAGCTTCTCAGCTCAGGCCCTGTGGGAGGGAACTGCCTCAGGCTGAGGAAGGGGCTCCTTTCCTTTCCCAGGCAGGAGCCTTGAGGAAGAAGAGATCGAGAGTGGAGTCAGGCATATCAGTGGAGTGTGATGCTGCCCTAACCCCTAAGACAAGCTCACAAGATGATTGCCACTGTTACTTCTCAAAACCAATGAGATAACCAAAAGGCCAACAATAACTCTAAAGCAAAGATGAGAAGATAAGGGGCAGGGAAACTAGAGCACTGGAGATGGAACAACCAGAACACAATCACAGAGAATGTTGACACATTGTGAAAAATGCAACTAATGTCGCTGAACAGTATGTGTAGAAATTGTCAGATAGGAACGTAACTTGCTTTGTAAGCTTTCACCAAAAACACAATAAAATATTATTAAAAAAAAAAACAAAAAGCAATGGGATAAATGCACTGAGTGGTCCATCCCCACTCACTCTTGAGGGAGGAGGATCAACCCCTCTCCAGCTGGCAGGAAACTTAAAGTGCCATCCATTGTCCATTGTTCATGGGAAGAGGGACAAGGAAGACAGACTGGGAGACGGCTGCGTGCCTATCTTCCTGCAGTATCAAAGAACACCCCAGTGAGAGTCTAGGTCCCTCTTCCTACAGAGTCTGTTTAAAGAACAATCCATCATCAATGTGATCACAACCGGTGTTTTGAAAACTTCAGGTAAAATGAGATTTCTATGCAGACATTTTTCGTGTGTGTGTTGGGGCGCTATTAGGGGCAGGGGGGAGGCACACCAAAGGAAAAGCTGTTTTAGAAGAGCATTTCCTCTGAGATGGTTCTAATCCGTTCGCTGACTGCTCTTTTATGTTAGAGATTTATTTATTTCTGCAAAGATTACTCAGTCAGCAACAACTCTGTCTGGTTTGCTATTAAACATTTTATGATGGAGATCTTGGATGTGGCTTCTGGACACGTTCACATCTGGAGATTTTTTATTGATTGCATTTGTGTGTGTGTGGCCACAGGGAGAAAGGACTAATAAATGGTCACGTCTATAGAGTCGCTATGGGTGGGGATCAACTCGACGGCAATGGGTTTGGTTTTGGGGTTTGCTGCTGTAGCAGTAAGGAGGATCAGGCAAAGGTAGATTCTGTGTGTGTGTGTATGTGTGTGTGTGTGTGTGTGTATGTTGGCCACAACACATCCCATAGTGACAAAAAAAACAAACAAAAAACCAAACCCGGTGCCATTGAGTTGATTCTGACTCATAGCAACTTTATGTGACAGCGTAGAACTGCCCCATAGGGTTTCCAAGGCTGTAAATCTTTATGGAAGCAGACTGCCATATCTTTTTCCTGCAGAGCGACTGGTGGGCTCAAACTGCTGACTTTTGGGTTAGCAGAATGCTTAGGCACTGCACCACCAGGGCTCCTCCCCATAGTGACCCCTAAAACCAAAACCAAACCTGTTACCATCAATTCCAACTCACAGCGACCCTATAGGACAGCGTAGAACTGCCCCATAGGGTTTCCAAAGAGCAACTGGTGGATTTGAACTGCCCACCCATTGGTTAGCAGCCGAGCTCTTAACTACTGCGCCACCAGGGCTCCCCGCACTGCACCAAACAGCATCTAAACGCTTTTCATTCTCCAATGTGCTAGGCTTCAAAACTCCACCAGGGGGCGGGATTGAAATTCCTCCCATGCATACATTCATCAACCTTTTATCTAGCTAGCCTCTACGTGTGCCTGCCACTGAAGTACCTTATTTTGTTTAAATCGTTGCTTGAATCTTACAAGGTAGATGATATTACCCTGCTTTACATTAAGGGAATTGAGGTTTAGGAGAGGTTAAGTAAATTATGTCAAGTCAGCAATACATGGAGAAGCTGGAATTTGAACCTGTGTTTTTCTGATTGCAAAGCTTAAACCCTATACCCTTACGCTCCGCTGCCTCTTCTGTGTCATGCTATCTCAAAGATTGAGTTCTTGGCTCCCATCCTTCCCCTCCTGGATAACTTTACAAATGCCCAGTTTCCTACTAAGCCAGACCTTAGATGTCACTGTTCCCCTGGTCAGCAGATGACTGCCTTGGCCTCTTAGCCTGGGCTTCATGTTCCCTTATAACATCCCATTTGGGGCTTTATAGTCCATATCTGTGTGTTAAATGCACTCATCACTGACTTTTCCAACTTAGAAGCATCCACATTTCATTTTCATTGGTTCTGTGGCGTGGCCCAAGTCTGCCTTAAGCTGGTGCCTCCTTAAACTCACAATAGCTTTTTTAGGGGAGGGCTATTGCTCCAGAGGCAAATAACACATTAAACTCTTTCTGACCAATAATACCCTAGTTAGAACTGTCAGGCCTGCAGAGCAGGATCTGCCTGAGAAAATCAGGGGTTGATCTTGTCCTGAGTGAAAAGGACACTGCCGAAATGAGATTTGCAGAGAGGAGAGGGGTCAGCAAAGACCTGAGCCATGGAATTCTGTTTTAAGGATTTGGAGGATTAGGAGTGAGGGGCAGTAGACGGGTTGGAGCTTCTGTTACTTAGGGCTTTAGAGGAACCCAAGCTAATCACTTTCTCAGCAAAGTACATGCTTATTATTATTATTATTATTACTATTTTTACCAGAACACAGGCCAGGGAGTCAGTTGACAAATGGGAATCTTTTTGTTTTCTTTTACAATGATTCTAGAGTTATCTTTTGATATTATTGAAAAGAAGAAAAAAATCAAAACCCTCAGCCTTGAGAATATGGTTAAATCTATTTCAGGACACTGCTCAGGGCTGTTCATTTGCTCTCTCCAAAAGGACATACTTGTCATTAGATCATATGTCCCTGAAGATGGACTTTGGGAAACCTCATCGACCTACAGCCCAGTGCATCTCCTCTTCACTGAGCACAGGAAGGGACTCTTCTGGGCTGGATGGAGGGGATCCCCACCCCTGTTTCCAGAGGTTCTTTGTAGAGCCATCACCTGCCTCCCACTCGTCACATAAGGGGATGGGGTTGGGGAAAAACCCTGGCAACTGTGCAGCCCAGCCAGCCTAGGGAGGTCCATCTACCCATTACTGTGCCCACTGGGAAGCCTGGCTTCTGGTTGCCCACAGACCTGGGTGCAAACTTCAACTCCAGGCACTAATCTAGGGAGTCAGAAGTGAGGATAGTGGTAACCTCAGAGGAGGAGGGAAGAAATGAGATCGGGGAGGAGCACGAGAGGGGCATCCGTAGGGTTGTTGTTGGGTGCAGTCAAGTCGATTCTGACTCACAGTGATCCTAAAGGACGGAGGAGAACTGCCCCAGAGGGTTTCCTAGGCTGTAATGTTTATAGGAGCATATTGCCAGGTCTTTTCTTCCACGAAGCTGCTGGTGGGTTCGAACCGCCGACTTTTGGTTCACAGCCAGGTGCTTAACCATCGCATCACCAGGGCTCCTGTCAGAAAGGAAAGATTCTGTTTCTTGCCCTGGGCGGTAGTTACTGGGTGTGTTCTCTCAGTGATAATTTATCAAGCTGTACACTTAGGATTTGTGATCTTTTCTATACGTATATTTTAATAAGAATTTATTTAAAAAAATCCAAGTTTCAGCTCTTATTAATTGTGTGATCTTGGGCAAGTCACGTTAGCTCTCTGAGTCGTGTTTCCTCATATCTTATGATGGGGCTGTGGTAACGCCTGTCTCGCTGTATTGTGAGGACTGAATGAGCCAATGCCTACAAGTTCCTAGTACAGTGCCTGGCACGGTGTTCAGTAAATACTAGTTGTTTCTGCTGCATCTACCGTTGCTAGATCCCACTGGACTACTCCCTACCCAGGTCTGCTCCCAGGTCCATGCATTTTCACACCTTTGTGCCTCTGCTCAGTTGTTATTACCTCCCATCTTTGTCACCCCAAACCCTACTCACCGTCAAGGCACAAATTGAAGGCCCTTTTCCTGGGGGAGCCTTTCCTCATCCCTGAGTCCACCTTTTGCTCCTTGTACTGAGTCCCTGCAGTCCCTGGTGAACAGGTCCCTCTGTCTCTTAGTTCACACCCGTCTCCTCACCACCAGGCTAAGAGCACAGCAGCCTATCCTATACCGCTTGGACCCCAGCAAGCACCTGGCAAGCAGGTGCTCAAGGAACATTTATTGCCATGAAGCATCATCAGCTTCTCTGTGGGACACACTATGGTTCCCTGAATGGAAGTGGTTTGAAACGCCTCCCCCGGAGTTGCTTCCTTTGTTCCACCATTTTGCATTAAAGTGGCATGCTGTGTTTTCACTACTAGGGAAATGTCACTTGAAAAATACACGGCAAGTGTTAGATGGTGCATCTGGCCTGCCATCTTGACAGGAGAGCGTTGAGGAACCAACGCAGTTCGTGGCTGGTTTGGAGCCTCAGGTTAGACATTCTGGGTTGTTCCAGCGCATCCAGGGCAAAGATCCCTGGGCAGGGGTTGAGGGAGATGCTTCCAGACCAGAGTAGGCTCAGCTGTCATTAACTGGACATCTCACATGCTGTGCTTTCACCTGCCCCCTCCATTCCTGAGCTCTGGGTTTTCCTTTCTGTTCTTATGTTACCCACCCTGCCTCTTTCACAGGAGTTGTGAAGATGGATCACAGTCCTATTGACTCTACCTTCAAAATAGCTCTGAATGCAACCACTTCTCCATGAATTTTTTGTTGTTGTGCTTTAAGTGAAAGTTTACAATTCATGTTAGTCTCTCATACAAAAATTTACACATTGTTTTGTGACCTTAGTTGCTCTCCCTATACTGTGACAGCACACTCTTCCTTTCCACCTCAGATTTCCTGTGTCCATTCAACCAGCTCCTGACACTCTCTGTCTTCTTGTCTCACCACTGGACTGGAGCTGCCCATTTAGTCTCATGTATCTACTTGAGCTAAAAAGCACACACTTCACGAGTATCATTTTATGTCCCATAGGCCAGTCTAATCTTTGTCTGAAGAGTTGGCCTCGGGAATGGTTTTAGTTTTGGGCTACCAGAGAGTCTGGGGGCCATGTCTTCTGGGATCCCTCCAGTCTCAGTCAAACCACTGAGTCAGGTCTTTTTACTAGAATTTGAGTTCTGCACCTCTCTTTTCTTCTGCTCCATCAGGGACTCTCTGCTGTGTTCCCTGTGAGGGCAGTCATTGTGGTAGCTGGGCACCATCTAGTTCTTCTTGTCTCAGGCTGATGAAGTCTCTGGTTTATGTGGCTCTTTCTGTCTCTTGGGCTAATACTTTCCTTGTGTCTATAGTGTTCTTCATTCTCCTTTACTCCAGGTGGGTTGGGATCAATTGATGCATCTTAGATGGCTGCTTGCAAGCTTTTAAGACCCCAGACACCACTCACCAAAGTGGGATGCAGAATATTTTCTTAAAAAACTTTGTTATGAATGCAACCACTTCTCAACATCACTGCTTACCCCGCTGGTCAAAAACCCGTTGTCGTCTAGTTGATTCCAACCCATTGCACCCGCCCCCCCCGGTGCAAGCCTGTAATAACCTTAAAACCTCCCTGCTTCCACTCTTACCCTGTGTATGTTATTCTCCCCATAGCAGCCAGAGCCATATTTCAAAAATGTACATCAAATCAAGACACTCACTTGTTCTATAATCCTCCAATTCTCAACAGACTTAAGACAAACAGACTGTGACCAACAAGGCTATATAGTCTCCTCTCTCCCCTTCCCCCCAACACTGATACCAAGACCTCACCTCCTACCATCCTCCCCCTTGTTTCCTGTTTTTCAGCCATAACATTCAGCTTGCCAGTACATGATCACTGCATTGTTTCCTTTTGGGACTTTGGCATTGTCTGCTCCCTCTGCCTGGAATGTTCTTCTCCTGATACTGTGGCCTTCTCAGAGCAGCCTCAACAGCTCTGTCCCTTAACCCTGATTTAATTTTTTTCATTGAATTTATCTATATCTATGTCTCTATCTGGAGTTCCTGGGTGGTGCAAATGGTTAACGTGCTCGACTGCTAACTGAAAGGTTGGAGGTTTCAGCTCTCCCAGAGGTGTCTCGGAAGAAAGGCCTGGCAGTCCACTTCTGGAAAATCAGACATTGAAAAACCCTATGGAGCATAGTTCTACTCTGACACACATGGGGTCGCCACGAGTCAGAATCGACTCAATGGCAACAAGTTTGTTTTTGGTTTTATGTCTATGTCTATATCCATCTACCTTTCTCTCTATAGATGCTTCTTTGGGGTCTGGCTCCTCACTGGAATGTAATTTTTTGTGGCAGGGACTTTGTCTTGTTCCCTACTGTATCCTCAGAGTGAAGAACGCTAGCACATAGAGATGTTCAATAAATATTTATTGAATGAACAAACGAGTGAAATGAGATCATGGATATGAGAACCCCTTGAAAAGTTGGTTGGGATTGTCCTTGTCCTGAGCCTCTACCCCCAGCTGCAGGAAAGCCACTGACCTGGTAGCTGGGCCCTGGTTTTCCCTAGACTAGTGGTGTGAGCTGGGGCTTTGGAATCAACCGTCTTGGGTTCAGAACCCAGCTTTGCAGTTTATTAGTTGTGTGAGCTTAGATGAGTTACCTAATCTCTTTGGACCCTAGTGCTGTCTTTGGTAAAAAGCGATAGCCATTTTCATCTCCAATAACCGCTCAACAAGACCTGAAGCAAGGTCTTCAGGTCTTGTTGAGCGGTTATTGGAGATGAAAATCGTACATTCCTTGGTCCAATATACTCTCATGAAATCCTTTCACCTTCATATCTGTATTCGGAAGAGACATAATAGCGACATACTAGGAAGCACTCTTGGCCACAAAGCCAATCCATGTTCTCCAGCTCAGGTCTACCAGTAACACTGATTAAAACAACACCACCACATTCTGTTTCATTTTTGTGTCTTTCTTCTCATTTAGTTCTGAACACAGGAAGAGAAGACAGAAGTGTTATTTATTGGTCCCTGAAATGCACACTTTTATTTGGCCTTCACAACAACTCTGTGAGGTAGGTAGGTATTATTTCCTCTCCATTTCACAGATGAGTGAACTGAGGCTTAGAGATGACACGTCTTGAGTAAGGCAACACAGTAAGTGGCAGAACTGGGAGTCACACCTGAATCAACTAGCTCTGAACCCTTCGCTCTTTCCTTTTTACCATGGGTGTGGGTGGGTGCGAGTGTTTGGGTATGCATAGGGGTGAATGTCAGCATCACGGGCAGAGGAAGGGACTGTGGAGGACGTGATCAGCAAATTTTCTTTGGAGCTAGCAGGGGTTTAGTCAAGGCCCTGGAAGCTGAAACACGGAAATTCAAGGTTGGGTTGGGGCACTGTGAGGTGGGGGTGGGGTGGAGGAAGGTGGCACAGAGCTAGGGAGCAGCATAAAGGGCATTGGGGACTCAGTAGCCTGGGCTGGGGAGGAGCTGAGGGAGTCCATTAGCTGGAGCCCTTGGCGTAATTAGGAGCCCCAGCTAAGGCCCTAAGCAGCTTTGCCAGAAAAGAGACAGGCAGAGGGCCCTGACAGCCAGTTAGTCTCTCCCACTGCAATAGAAAAGAAATAGGATGGAAGGCTTGAGTAAGAAATTAAAAAAAGAGTACTTGCAGAATAAAGAAACTTTCCTGGGTCTCTAAAATATGTCTCCCTCTCCCCAGCGTGGCAGCTTGAAGATGGCTGTTAAAATGCTAATGGGAGCCAGGAGGGCTGAGATTTTAAACCACTACCAGCTGTTAGGCTGAAACATGGTTTAGTAGCCCAGATGAGCTTCAGTCAGCTCCCACGGACAAGCTTTAAGACGGGCGCACTCCCAAGGGCCTGCTGTTCTGAGTCAGAATTGGTTAGTTTGGGAAGGCTAGGCCTTACTGCTTGGTTTCTTTTGCTGATGGCTTCAGCTACACCCCACAGACTAGGCGGTTAGGGGCCAGGAATGAAAGTGAGGGAGCAGGTTCAGCACAGGTGTTAGAGGAGGCCTCTGAGCCCATCTTTCCAACCCCCAGATTTTACCAGGAGGCCAGGCATGTAGAGGGGAAAGGACTGGCTTTTCAATGGATGGTCTCTACTGGATTGTTTCGTCTTCCTCTCATAAGAGGTGATGGGGCACACAATTTTCAAGTCAGAAAACACTGGCTGTGTCTTTTACTAGTTGTGTGACCTTTGAGAAAGTTCCTTAACCTCTCTGATCCAAAGGTTCCCCATTTGTAAAAATTTACCTAAATAGTATCTACCTTTTATTTTGGGTTATTATGACTAGCAGCCCATTGCAACAGTGAAAAAGTGTTCTCATTCCCCCATATCTTACGTTTAATCCCTGTAAACTTTTCCCATGGTGCCTGAAGTTTCCACTCCATCATTCTCTTGTTGTAAGTGTTGCAAGGGGGAGTAACATCAGCAAGTCAGCATCCACTGACCCCAGCCTTCTGGGATAGTTTGTTGCATTTAGTTAGTTAATTTAGTTAGTCATTGATAGCAGGAAAAGGACCTGGAGAGAAAGTGACAAAGGCTGGGGAAACATCAAAAGGTGTGGATAGAGAAGGCTGAGAATAGTGGGTGCTACCTTGAGGGAAGGAGGTGGCAGGGAGAGAAAGCCCAGTGGGACCAGGTGGACTTCTGAAAGAGGCGTTGTGGTGGAGAAAAGGAGGCAGGCCAAGGGCAGGGTTTGGATTAGGGCTGCTGACCCCTTGAGCTGAACCCAGGATGTTGGGCCTGTACAGGCTCTGGACCGGTCTGCTGTGTGGGCCAGCCAGGAGCTCATGTCCATCTTCTAGAAGAAGCCTTCATCCAGAAAGGCCTCTGTCTCCCTGGCAGTCCACTTTATTTTACAAATAAACACAGAGGGCTTCTCAGCTGTGCCCAGGGCAGTGCCAACACAGCTGAGGAGCCCTCCATGTTTATTGCACTGGTGCACAGCACACTGTCCTGCCCTCTCCACGGGCCGTCCCCAGAAATATACTGGAAGCCCTGGTGACAACCAGGCCACGTGAGGGATGGCGGCCAAGTGGCTGCAGGATGCTGCCTCCTGATCTTCCAGCAACGTCTCCGTTGGGCCACGGTGGGTGCTGGGGCTATGGCAAATGACCCGAGGTTGCAGGGAGGCGGGGCAAGGAACTGAAGGTGCCAGGGAGGGCAGTGGGGACAAGGGAGAAGGATGAGGGAAGGGGACTGCAGTGGGTTGCGGGGCCAGGGCAGACAGAGGACAAGCAGGTTACCACCCAGGGCAGGCGGCGGGCTGCAGGTAGGTAACACTCGACCACCATCACCACCACCACCCTAAACCCCTGCAGGCTCTGCGGCGGTGCGGGAGGCCTGGTGGGGAAAAGGAGCCCAATATGCCACTGGTATGGGGCCTGGGAAGCGGGGCACCCCACTGACGGTAAGCTTAGGGAGGAAGAAGTTAGCCCGGAAGACCTGGCAAGGCCGTACAATCCATAACGCCAATTTTGCATAACCACCTGGCCTTTGGAACCTAACCATGGACAACAAAGCCCTTAATATTTAAAGCTCAGGGAGCCAAGCCCTGTACCATATTGAGCTACAAATAAACCACCGTGGGGAAGGCCTCTCTGGGCTCCATTTTCTTTGCTTCAGCTGCCTTGTATGTTGGAGCTTTTCTTTGTGAGTGGATTGGAGGCTGTGTTTGACAGTTCTGTTAGTGAGAGACACCCCGTTGAGTTTTCTTGGGTAAATTGAACAAAATTTTTAAGGGCCTACCATGAGCCAGGAGTTCTTAGGTGGTACAAACAGTTAATACCTGCGCTGCTAACTGAACCGCTGGGGGTTCAAGTCCACACAGAGGCACCTTGGAAGATGTCCTGGTGATCTACTTCTGAAAAATTAGCCATTGAAAACCCTATGGAGCACACTTCTACTCTGACACATGTGAGGTCGCCACGAGCTGGAGTTGACTCAGTGGCATTTGGTGGTACCGAAGGCCAGCAGGACAGGGATTTTTGTCTGTTTTGTTCACTGCTGTAGCCTCAATGTTTAAAATGGTGCTAGCACATAGCAGAGAATCAATACCATATACTGCCTCATGAATCCTCACAGTAGCCCTGTGAGATTTGCAGATTAGAAACCAAGGCTTCGGAGGGGAAGTAACTTGCCCAAGGTCACGCAGAAGAGTGTAAGCTGGGAAGTGAGATCACATGTACCTACTCCAAGGCCATCTTGATTAATTGGGATGGTTTTTCTGTACAGTTTTATGTGAGGAGAATGAATGGAGTGACTTGGTCACACTGTATGCCATCTGATGGATCTGCCAAGATGTACCCCAGATAGCCATTTTTCTTTGCCTGTTAACTGTTTCTCTGCATGGTTCTGATGTCTGAGCCACTTTTGGGAACAAAAAATGCGGAGAGGGTACTAAAAGTGAGAGTAGGTTGTTCTCTCAATGCCTTGTGTTTAGCCTCAGGAGAAGGTGTGACCATAGTGTTTTTCCAAAGTGGATCCACCAAAACATGAGTTCAGATGTATCAGGAATATGCTTCAAGAAGGAGTTGTCTTTTTTCCCACCTCTTAACACTGCTGTATTTCTAGAGCTAATGCTGTCACAGAGGAGTGGTACCATATCCTACTCTGGAATCACCAAGTTCTGACCATGTTGTGGTGTTTTAGAATAAGGAGGCACTGTGTCCTGTGTGTGGGCCGTTGAAGAAGCAAGGCATGCCAGAACTGGCAAGGATCTTAGTGATTACCAAGACAAGTGGTTCTCAAAGTGCTGTTCTGAAAACAGCAGCATCAGCAGCACCTGGCAATCTGTCATAAATGCCATCTCAGGCCTTACTTCAGACCTACTGAATCAGAAACTCTGAGGGAGGGGCCTGCAATCTGTGTTTTTACAAGCCCTCCAGGTGATTCTTATGCACTGATCTAGAACAAGATTTCTCAGTTTTGCACTGAATAATTCTTTGTTGTGAGACGCTGTCCTGTACAGGATGTTTAGCAGCAACCCTCGCCTATACCTATGAGATGCCAGTAGCACCCTGCTGTGACAACCAGAAATGTCTCCAGACAGTGCCAGATGCCCTTTGGAGGGCATAATCATGCCTATTGTTGAAAACCACTGATCCAGACTCACAATGTGGTCCATGGTCCAGTAGGAGGACGTCTCCTAGGAACTTGTTAAATGTGAAGACTCTTGGGAAGATTCTACTGAATCATAATCTGCGTTTTAACAAAATCTTCAGGTGATTTGTGTGCAATTGGAGATTGACAAGGCTGATCTAAACCAACCTCCTCATTTCTGAAGACGAGGAGATGGCATTCCAGGGGGCAATAACTTGCCCAAGGTCATGTTTCCTGTCTCCTGGGCTCTGGGCTGTTTCATCTTGATGTTCCTTTGCTGTAATTATGTATGAAATCAGGAGAACTACCCACCTGGATCCTGAGGCCGACATTTCTGGAAGACCTGAGTGTTAAGGGACCTAGAGCCGGGAGCCGAAGCTTTCACACACTGTGTGGAAATGTCATTCTCTGTAGGAGCCAGCACACAGGTATCTTTGGGGAATATTGGTGAGGTATTTCATAGAATATCCCTCAATTGGGATTTGTCTGATGTTCTTCTCGTAATTAGACTGAGGTTATAGGTTTTTGGGAGGAAGACCACAGAGGAAAATTGCCATTCTTATCACATCATGGAGTAGGTTTCGCTTCTTTCCCCCAATAACTGATTATATTTTCCTGAAAACAAAATGCTCTGCTACCCTACCACTAGCTAGCCAGCCAGCCAGCAACTTTATTTTACCTTGTTTAATGCAAAGTAAATCTTGTATAATAAAGTACTTTAGAACTGTTCGCGAATCTCCTGCCCAGAGTCTCATATGGCCCATAAAAACCAGCCAGGCAATATTAGAGCTGAGATTTGATGCAAAGTCCCACCCTTCTTTTATGAATGGGGAGTGTTAGGCACAGCCCTTCTCTAATGAGCAGCCAACCGCACAGCAGTTTTCCTTTCACAGTTCCTGTTTCTGGTCACTGCACCACCCTAATTAGTCAGCTTGACAGCAGGCTTCTGGAGAACAAAGACTCCAGCCACTGACTCTAGGATACAGGCAGCAAGAGGGATGTGAAAACCCAAGAAAGAAGGAGACCTCGACTTGGTTCCTTCTGGCCAGGTCCCCTTAGGTCAGAATCTCACCCGGGTGTGGCACTAGTAGCCCAGGGACAGTCTCTCCCTTAGAAAAGATAGTTGCAGTTATGAAGTAACTCCAAATATTCCAACAGCTACAAAAAGCCTTACAACATCCTCTCCCCAGACACCCCCAGACACCCCCAGACATGTACACACACACCTCCCCTACTGACTTGCCAGATTTTACAAAGTTCCTTTATTTGAAGAAACTCCACTGAGTTGACTTAAGATAATAGAGGTCTCTGTTTAAGTGCAAATGTGGTTTAAATCCAGTGTATTAGTTTCCTGTTGCTATTGTAACAAATTACCACAAATTTAGTAGCTTAAGAGCTCAGGCTGCTAACCAAAAGGTCAGCAGTTTGAATCCACCAGCCGCTCCTTGGAAACCCTATGGGGCAGTTCTACTCTGTCCTAGAGGGTCACTATGAGTTGGAATCAACTTGATGGCAACGGGTTTGGTTTTTTTTTTTTTTGGTTTAGTAGCTTAAAACAACACAAATTTATTATCTTTCAGTTATGGAGGTTAAAAGTCCAAAATGGGTCTTACCCATGTCAAAGAGGAAAATCAGTAACAGATATCCTACTTTGATTTTAAGGTTTTCCTATCAATGTAAAGAAATTCCTGACCAAAATTAATCCTGCCAGTAGCTTTTCTTTCCACCTTTGCTTATCTTTCAAAAGTTGCTAATCTTTTCTTTCCTGTTTGAAACCCAGTTTACTAAATTTATGGAGCCCTGGTGGTGCAGTGGTTAAGAGCTCAGCTGCTAACCATAAGGTCAGCAGTTCGAATCCACCAGTTGCTCCTTGGAAACTCATGGGCAGTTCTACTCTGTCCTATAGGGTAGCTATGAGTTGGAATCAATGGCAACAGATTTTTTTTTGTTTTTTTTTTTTGTTTTTTAGAGTTAAGAACTCATTCTCAGACTTGTTTATTGCCCTCTTATCCCTGTTGTAGGTGATAGAGGAGGGAGCTGCTTTTTAGACATCTTAAGTCAGATCCAGGTTCTCTGCAGAGAATGAAGTTACTGATTATGGAGCAATTTGTTCAGGAGACATTGAAGATAATTAGGAAGACAAGAGGCAGTGCATCTGGAATGGAGTTATTCTAATCCCTTAGGCATTGATCAGTCAATTCCATGAGCGCTACGCTGGCTGGTCAGGACTTAGACTGGAAACTAAACTCAGGGGCTTTACGGGCACTAAATAGAGCAATGAAAGGAAACAGATACTGGTTTAGTTTTACTTGGGGACTGCTCAATGCCCAAGAAAAATGACCAGATGATGTTTCTTTCTCCTTTCCTTTAATAGTCATTCTTACAGGCAAATATTTTATGAGATACTGTCTGTAGTAAAAGTGACTGTACCATCTTCTCTACTCTCAAGAAACTTTTAATGCAATGGAAGAAACAGACAGACAATAAAACCATAACATGAAGCAGGATGTGAAATGTAATAAGTTAAGTACCCCCAAAGTGCTATGGGGATTGAGAAGAAGATGAGGTCTGAGTTGGTCGGGGGAGGAGTATAGATAACATTTGTGCTGACTCCTAGAAAGATGTCTAGGTGTACAGTAGGCACAGTAGGGTAAGAGGACAGTTGAGGTGGAGTAAAATCACACAAGAGGAATAAGGAAGGACAAGCTCAGAAAACAGATGGTGATTGACTTTGTCTAGATCATAACTCCCTATGCAATATGACATAGGATTAGAAAAATAGGTCAGGTTCAGCTTGTTTTAGACTTCAAAGATGTTGGATATAATTTGCTGGCATGAGGAGACATTTGAGGTGTCTTTTTGGAATAGGAGTAGCATGATGTACAGGATAGTATATTAATACACTATTAACAAATAAGAATACACTTCCATCTTGATCTCCTGAGATGAAACCTAGAAGCTGCATAAAAGGAAAGGATGGATTGCAGAGTTTCACATTCCCCACAGTTCTGTGGAAAGAAAGTACTGGCAATGCCAAACTCCATGCCACCATTTCTGAAATCCCTAATGATTCCCTGGGCTAGTGGAGTGCAGAGAGGTGTGACAAGAAGCTGTTTTCCCCAAATCACTCAGCTGCCAGGTGCTACATGCATCTGGTTTGGGAAAAACAAGCACATGGAGATCTGCTTGTTACTCAGAGTTCCCTCTAAGAGGCCAGAAACGCCCCCTAAAATAGTTAAATGGAAAAAAAGAAAGGTCAGAGAAAGCATTCAAAGGTGCTCAGCTGCTTAGCAGTGTATGTGGCTGTCTGAAATGGTTTCCTTGAAGTGTGTTCAGGAGGAGAAAGGCTTAATCCTTTAGGTGTCTATTTGCTAAGGGTCTGGTGGAGATTCTGGGAAGTAGGAGTAAGATCTACACTGATAACAACAAAACAATATGAAAAAGCAAACCCTATTTAGCAACACATAGTCCTTGGGATTGCAGACCTGCTTATCTGGGTATAATTTTCCCATTCTCTTCTCTACATGCTTCTTGTCATAAGAGACAAATGATGCAAGGACAGAGAAAGACTAAAGAGGGGATGTTTAAAATTGGGAAGGAAAAAAACCAATACTCAACCAGTAAATCTTTAAAAAAATTTTTTTGATTGTACTTTACATGAAAGTTTACAGAACAAATAGTTTCTCATTAAACAGTTAGTACAC
>NW_004444081.1:5581558-5583636 GCF_000243295.1 Trichechus manatus latirostris
TTGCAAAAGTAAATATTTATTTAGTTAGTTCTGTTGTGATGTTGCCCATCTCTTTCTTATTTGGGTTATTTGCATCTTCTCCTTTATTTCTTCTGTCAGTTTGGCCAGTGGTTCATCAATTTTATTGATCCTTTCAAAGAACCAGTTTCTAATGTTAGTTGTTTTCATTTGTTTTTCTGTTTCATTTATTTCTGCTCTAATGTCTATTATTTCCTTTCTTCTCACAGCCATGATCTCCTTTTGCTGCTCTTTTTCTATTTTTTTGAGTTATAGGGTTAAGGTATTGATTTTGGCCTTTTTTTTTTGATGTGTGCATTTATTGCTAATTGGCCTGTGAGTACTGCTTTTGCTGTGTTCCAAAGGTTTTGGTATGTTGTATTTTCATTCTTATTTGATTCTAGGAATTTTTTATTTCATTTTCAATTTTTTATTTTACCCAGTGGTTTTTAAGCATGATGTTATTCAGTTTCCAAGTGTTTGATTTTTTCCCTTGTTCTTCCTGTTATTGATTTCTAATTTTATAGCATTAGTGACCTGAGGAGATGCTTTGTATTATTTGGATATTTTTGAATTTATTGAGTCTTGCTTTGTAGCCTAGGATATGGTCTATTCTGAAGAATAATCCACGTGCGCTGGAGAAGAATGTGTACTGTGCCACTATTGGGTGGAGTGCTCTGTATATATCTATGAGGTCAAGTTGGTTGATTGTGTTATTTTGATCATCTGTATCTTTGTTACGTTTCTTTCTAGTTGTTCTATCCATTGTTGAAAGTGGTGCATTAAAGTCTTCTACTATTATTGTAGTACTGTCTATTTCTCTGTTCATTGCTGTTGTTGTTGTTGTTAGGTGCCATCGAGTCAGTTTCAACTCATAGCAAGCCTATGTACCACAGAATGAAACACTGTCTGGTCCTGTGCCATGCTCACAGTCATTGTTTTGCTTGAGCCCATTGTTGCAACCACTGTGTCATTCCATCTTGTTGAGGATCTTCCTCTTTTTCACTGACCCTGTACTTTACCAAGCATGATGTCCTTCTCCAGGGACTGATCCTTCCTGACAACATGTCTAAAGTATGTAAGATGCACTCTCGCTATCCTTGCTTCTAAGAAGCATTCCAGTTGTACTTCTTCTAAGACAGGTTTGTTCGTTCTTTTGGCAGTCTGTGGTATAGTCAATACTCTTTGCCAACACTACAATTCAGAGGCATCAATTCTTCTTCGGTCTTCCTTATTCATAGTCTAGCTTTTGCACGCATATGATGCAATTGATAATACCATGGCTTGGGTCAGGTGCACCTTAGTCCTCAAGGTGACATCTTTGCTTTTCAACATTTTAAAGAGGTCTTTTGCAGCAGATTTGGCCAATGCAATGTGTCTTGATTTCTTGACTGCTGCTTCCGTGGGTGTTGATTATGGATCCAGGTAAAATGAAATTCTTGACAACTTCAATATTTTCTCTGTTTATCATGATGTAGCTTATTGGTCTAGTAGTCAGGATTTTTATTTTCTTTATGTTGACGTGTAATCCATACCGAAGGCTGTGGTCTTTGATCTTCATCAGTAAGTGCTTCAAGTCTTCTTCACTTTCAGCAAGCAAGGTTGTGTCATCTGCATAATACAGGTTGTTAATGAGTCTTCCTCCAGTCCTGATGCTGCATTCTTCTTCATACAGTCCAGCTTCTTGGATTATTTGCTCAGCATACAGACTGAATAGGTATTTTGGTCAGTAAGTTTGTTAATTTTCTTTCTGGTTATTGTGACGTTTACCTTTATCATCCTATGTTTAAAGAAACCAGTCTGTTATTTTTAGTTATTGCCTTGACTTCCTCTCCATATGGAAGTTCTGTAACTACACCATTCATTTCTCCTTTGTGTTTTGAAGTTGTTATCAATTTCAGATTGACATCTGTGGTTCCTTGTTTTTTGTTCTGTAGGCTTATTTTACTTTGAGATTTCTCTATCTGGATTTGCATCTTGGTAATGCTGTTGTATGGTTTGCTCTCAGGTTGTTGACTACTGTTGTTGATTCTCTATCCAAAGGACTCCCTTTAATATTTCTTTTAAGGATGGTCTGGTTT